>NW_008349457.1:1563759-1588920 GCF_000622305.1 Nannospalax galili
TCAATTTCAATTGCCTTGGAATAAATTTTTCTGTAAAAAAAAAAAAAAAAAAACACCAAGTATCTTTTTGAAGTCCCTCAAATTAAGGTAAAGAATAAGAACAAATCATTCTGGAAGAACGCAAAGGAAAATAGCTTTAGATATTTAAGTGACGATAGAATTTATTCTCATAATTGTTTTAATAGCTTTTGTATAATCCTCATCGCTATTATGAGATATAAAATGTATTTATCAAATCTGTAATCATTATGCAAAAAAATCTGAATTACTGTAATATTTTGTATATTGTTAAAACTGTAACTTTAATTGTAAAAAAAAAAAATTTTAAAAAAAAAGTCTCAGAATTTGAGCAGATGAGTTTGAGATGGGGAAATATAATGATTTGGCGGCCAAAGAGTCGTGACTATAAGACTCAGTTAAAAACAAACCTGTCAGTCTATGTGCTAGAGAGATGGTTTGGTGGTTGAGAGCATGTACTGCCCCTGCAGAGGACCTGAGTTCAGTTCCCAGCACTCACATCAGGTGGCTCACAACTCCTATAACTCCAGCTCCAGGGAATCGGATACCCTCTTCCGGCTTTTGTGGGTACCTGCATTCATGTGCATATACACATGCACACACACACACACACACACCACATACACACACACACCACATACACATGCATAAAAATTAAATTCACTGCCTTACAAATAAATATATAACTAAAAGCATTAATTTTTTTAAAATGTTGATTTGCCTCAACCCCATCCCCTACCCACCAGGGACCTTCACCAAGCAATTGCTCAAGCAGCAGCCAATACAAGATCCTTTAATTCACCCAACCTCCTGCCCCAGGACCCAGCCTAAGCAACCACGCACATGGCCACTGGTGGTAAGACCCTTTGACTCCACCCTGCTGCCTGTCTGGAAACTTTTCCCAAGAGCCACATACTTTTGGCAACCTGTGGTAAGGTTTCTTGGCCGCACTCTGAGGCTGCCTCCCCAAAGACCTTGCCCAAGCAGCCACAGATGTGGCTTCTGGTGGTTAGATCCCTTTAGTATCACAATGCCCTCTCTCTGGGACCTTACCCAAGTGGTGCACTTGTGGCTGGCAGGACCCCAACAATCTCCAGATAGCCAGTGAACTGCAATCGCCCCAGCCTCTCCATTCACAAATCAATACAAAGTGTCTGAAAGACTGAGCATCAAGATCCTACCACCTGTTCCAAAACCAGCCAAATAGGGGTAACTTAATTTAAAAGTTAAAAACAATAATTTAAAAAACAATGCATTGTATATATTTCAAAGATGAAGATTTTTAATCAATCAATTAGACACACTCTCAGTTTCCTCTGTATTTGCTTTTGCCAACATAGTTCACCAATTCCAGTTTAACCCATTAACCCGTGCCGTGCCTTCTCTAATAAAATACTTCCTGTGAATTCTCTGTACATAGATGGACTGAATAATGAGAAACAAACTAAGACAACAGGACCAACCATTTCTTGCTGTTAAGATCAAAAGTATAAATCCTGCTCTGTGAGACATGAAGAGAACCTGTCAGACCCACTCACAGTAGAGCTCCAAAGTATTCTGAGACTGGATTTAGTAACATCTAACAGATTTACAAACGCATCTACTCTCTGACCTAGAAATTATACTTCTAGGAATTGTTACCAGGAAATGGTGTGCCCGCATGGCAGTGTGTTTTAATAGGAAAGACTGGTTTCCCGCTGTGCAACATTAGGCTAACGCATAAACATATTTGCTCAATGATGGGTTTACTTTCTTTAACGGTCATAAGTATTTGTGCTATATTTAGACCACCCATGTCATTTTCAGGAATCAGCTTGTCTCCCCTCAGACAAAACCCAGAGCAAGTTAGCAAGAGCTCTTGGGACGTGTTTCCACTGATACAAAGTCACAGATTGAGTCTTCAGGCTCAGTGGGAAACATTTCCAGCGCAGCTAAGTTCCTGGCTGTGTGGCACTGGGTGGCACTTGTGGATTCCTGCAGTTTTTTTAAGGTACTGGGCTATTTTATTGTAAAGATTTCTGCCACTAGATGGCAGAAGAGAAGCTGGGATGGAAATTGGCTGCAGTTTGGGCTGATCTTGTTTTCCCTTGAAAGAAATAACTTTTCAACAAAACTGTTGACAGTTTGGAGGGCACTTTGTACAGTCAAGTGAAATTCAACACAATGTCTTTGAAATTGCAAGTGTAATTTAAAAAGCCAAGGTAATTTTAGTCAGTTACCTGAAACCCTGGTGTTTCCATTTCCACTGTGACATAAACATTAAGAAACTAACAGCGGGATAAGGCAGTCTTTTTCTCACCATCGGAGAAAATGTTCGCTGTCATGATGGGAAATGCTCTATTGACACGTCACAGCCATTCTCTCTGGTCATTTCTTCTCTCCTATACAGCCAATTTCTTGAAGGATTTGCCTGTCTGGTCGTCCTTGTTTTCATATCTGGCAGTTTCCTTTTAGTTCAGTCATTATCAACCTTCCATCCAACACTCTGCTCAGAAACACCTTTTCCAAGAAAAATTCTCCAGGAAAACATATGCAGAGCAGCAACACGGAGGAGGAGAGAATGGACGAATGGAAGAACTCAGGGTCAGAGCACTGGAGTGGTGGACTGCAACTGCGGAGACCATTGCTGGGCTGCCAGTGGGAGAACACCTTACTTTTTATGGCTATAAGCTGCAAGAACTTCTTACTATATTTAGGCATTGTATTCACAGCTATGATATGAATTTACAGTAAGTTACAGTCCAGCAGCAGAACAGAGATTGGAGATATATGGGGGGGAACAGAAGGGGCTCCAGGGAAACCCCCTCTGAGCTTTATTTTCTGGGTCTGTTGGGTGAGCTGTGGTCATTGTGTCTCTTGCTATATCATCTGGCTCTTCTTCTTTGGATCCTTTTTCTGATACTTTCCCCGCCCCTGGCTTCCAAACAGCTGGATTGCTCCACAGCAGAGTCTACATATAGGAATACCTTTGTAGTTAATGGTCAGGCGCATCTGGGGGTGGGGAATCACAGAAGGCAGATCGCATATGGATGCTTAGCCCCACATTGCAGATCCAATTACTACTGGCAATGTCCACTTGCAGTTAGGAAAATTATCTTTCTCTTCTGGTGGCAATTAAAGTGACTGTTTTGGTATGATTCTTTGGTTGCAAGCTGATGAGACCCTCTTTGGCTAACTAAAGTAAAATAAAGATGGGGCTTTGCACGTGGTTCAGTTGGTAGAGAGTGTTTGCCTTGCACCCGTGAAGTTCTGGATTTGATCTCCAGCATCATAAGAAACTGGGTGCTGCAGCTAACACCTGTAATCCCAGCACTTGGGAGGCAGATGTAGGAGGATTAAAACTTCAGGGTCATCTTTGGCTACATAGTGAGTTTGAGGCTTGCCAGCCTATGATACAAAAGTCCTTGCTCAAGAAAGAGGTGAGAGGTTGGGAAGATAGCTCAGTTGATAAAATGCTTGGCTGGCATTTATGTAGGACCTGAGTTTAATTCCCAGAATCCAGTTTTTTGTTTGTTTGTTTGTTTTGTTTTGTTTTGTTTTTAGGCCAGATATGGTAGTATGTACTTCTAACCCTGGTAATGGAAGGGAGAAACTGACAGATCCCTGGGGTCTGCTGGACAGAGAGCTTAGCCTACTTGAGTTCCAGGCCAGGGAGAGACTCTGTCAGAATTATTAGGTCATGTTCCCCAACTTTGCTCTTCAGAGTATATATGGCAGCCCTGACCACGTTATTTTATTCTTTCCTATTTATGCAGATTAACATCTGGGCAAAATACTCTTGCTATGAAGTGGGTCAAAGCCCAGGCTGAGTTGTTTGCCTCAGTAACAGATGGAATCAGACGGGAGACCAAGAAGGTAGCAGTTTGGCACCAGTCCTGAAAATACTGCCGAAAATGACTTAGTAAATTCAGGAAAATCATTTCCATCTTCACCAATGTGAAAAAAGTCCCAGTTCAGAAAACAGAAAGACAAAATGAGGTGAATAATGAAATAAGAGAGAAGGAGTCCAGAAATCTGGAATTGAAATCAAGACAATCAAATCCCCGCTGCAAGCAGCTGGGAGCGAGAACACTGATGTGAAAGGAACTTGTTAGGCTCCTGGCAGACTCCTAAAATGGTGATGCAGCTCCCAATAGCCTGAAATGGAGGTTCCACACTTAGCCCACGGAAACATCCCTCTGCTTATTAGGACACCAACCAAACCTGAGCTAAACTGCCTAGCCAGTGTCATGGAAAATTACCCAAACACCTAACTGCCTATAAAAGATGTCTGACTTCCTCTGCTGGGTGCTGTTTCTCTGCTCCCTGAGAGGCAGCCCAGGAGTCTGTTTGCTCTCAAACAAGCTGCTGTCCCCCATGGAGTTGCCTTGGTTGATGATCTTCGCTGCATGCTTCCATACAGAACTCTTATGGTATGTACAGTGAAAGAACAAAGAAATACAAATGGGAATTAACTCGACACAAACTCAAGATCACGGATCTGGTTGGTGAACTGTAAAGGCACAGCTCAAGCCTTGACTACCAGGAATTTTCTGAATTTAGAGGCTATGTTACCTCTTGATTCATTAGCATCTCTACAAACTTGACACACTTAAACAATGTATGTTTATTGTCTTGCAATTTCTGTGGCTCAAGTGTGTAGGTCACTGCTTACCAAGGCCCTGTGCCTCTGGCCTCCCATCTGTGACAATCAGGATGTTACCTGGAGCTTCTCAAAAGGATCGAGTGGGATAGGATTCGTTCCCAGCATGCTGTGGTTATTTGGAAGAATTCATTACTTGTGGGTTGTTGGCCTGAGGACCTTAAATTCCTGCTCAGGAGATTTTCTCAGGTTCTGGACATGTCTTCTTGATTGATTTTATTTTAGTTAATTATTAATGTGTATGAGTGTTTTGTCTGCATGTAGGTAAGTGCATCTATGTTGTATAATGCCTGTGTTCTGTTCCATGCTTCTTTTTTTTTTTTTTTTTTTGGTCTTTTTGAGACAGGGTCTCCCTGTAGCCCCAGCTGTCCTGGAACTCACTATGTAGACCAGGCTGGCCTTGAACTCACAGAGATCTGCCTGCTTCTGCCTCCCGAGTGCTGGGATTAAAGGCGTGCGCCACCACGCCCTCTCCATGCTTCTTTTAAAACACATTTTTATTTATTGACATAGGTAAGGAATTTTTTTTTGCCTATTAAGTTCTTTTTCCCATGTATTTCAGCTGTTTCTTAATGTACAAAATTTCAAATTTTATGTACTTAAATCTGGTATTTCACTGATTTCTGCCCGTTCTTCTTTTGCCTCCCTGCTCTCCTTCCTCTGACTTCTTTCTTTCTTCTTTTTTAGTATTTGCCATTAAGAGATGAGCCGCATAGTCAACATACTTCTTCGTGGGTTCGTTGGTTCATATTCAATTGCTTAATTGAACTAGACTTTATTTTCTGACTTACTGTGAAATAAAATTTATTTTGTAAATAACTGTTTAAACAAAAGCACTTTAAATATGTACTTGCAGTTTTATCTTTCAGAATTCTAGGGTGTGTTTGGAATCTTTTTTCCAGTCTTATTATTTACGATGATTTTATTTAAGCAGATAAGTCCAATTAGCAAATTGTCAATAGCACAGGTGAAGAGAACTAATAGCCATTAATAACATATATTCATTAGTGATACTGTGTAATAAATAATTCAGAAGTGAATTCGCTATGCCACTGGGCAGGACTGCTTATGGTGAAATGATCCTTGGCTGATTTTTGGCATTCACCCCTGAAGAAAGCCGAAGCCTCCTTAAATGTGGTAATTCTGATAAGGGGGCTGACCTTGTAGGGGACTTTGGGAGCTGTGCCTACAGAACTGTTGTTAAGAACGTGCATCTCTGAGGCATATGCTTCTAATCTAAGGTACACTCTCATTTACCTCTGTGGGGCTTATCTCTTTGAACCTGGGTCTTCATTTGAGTGATAAAGGGCATAATATTGTATTAGCATTCTCGAAAGAAACAGAACTGATAAGATGGGTGTACGTGTGTATATATATATATATATGTGTGTGTGTGTATATATATATATATATATATATATATATATATGGATTTATTAGATTAGCTCACAGGATAGGGTCTGAGTGGTCCAACAATGGCTGCACCACACTGGAGAGACTGAGAATCTGGAAGTTGCTCAGTACACAAGGCTGGATAGCTCAGCAGTACCGATCTGGTGCTAACGGCCTGATGGATTCCTTGAGATCTGCTAGTCTTCAGTCTACATTGGAATCTGAGGAACTGGTTACAGCAGCCAGAATGAGGAGACAAGCTCACCAGTGGGAGAGAAGGCAAGCAAACAGAATTAAATTTGTCTCTGCAAGTAACATGATCTTGTACATACAAAACTTCAAAGCCTGGGATAGGGATGTAGATGAACAGTGGCCCAGCATGCGTGAGAACCTGCATTCAATTCCTGATACTCCCAAAGAAAAGAGTTAAGCTTGCACACACACACACACACACACACACACACACACACACACACACAAAAAAGAATGAAGTTTATATGAAGAAACTAAAGAGATGAAAGCCTTTGATCAAAAATTACAAAATGCTGACAAAAGAACTTGAAGAAAGGGGCTGGAGAGATGGCTCAGTGGTTGGGCACTGGCTGAGGACCCAGGTTTGAATCCCAGTACCCACATGACAGATAACAACTGTCCATACCTTCAGTTCTAGGGGATCCAATGCCCTCTTCTGACCTCCTTGGGCACTGCATGACATTGGTGCACTTACATACATGCAGGCAACACATTCATACACATAAAAAATAATAAAATATTTTTTAAAATAAAGAAATCGAGGGCTGGAGAGATGGCTCAGGGGTTAAGAACACTGGTTGTTCTTGCAGAAGACCCAGGTTCGAATCCCAGCACCCACGTGGCAGCTAATAACTGTCTGTAACTCCAGTCCCAGGGGATCCGACAGCCTCTTCTGACCTCTGCAGGCATTGCATGACACAGGTGCACTTACCTACATTCAGGCAATACATGCATACACATAAAATAAAAATAAGAAATAAAATTAAAAAAAGAAATTGAAGAAAGGACAAATAGGATGTTCATGATTGGAAGATGAATATCATTAAACTACTCAGAGCAATTTATAGATTCAATAAGTTCCTTACTAAAGATAATAAATTTTTTATAAAATAATAAATAATTTCAGGTTTCATATGGAACTATAAGGGATCCTGAGGAAGCAAGATTATCTTGGAAATAAGGAAAAGCAAAGCTAAAGATGTCATATATCCAACTTCAAAATATATTCTCATGGGTGCATGAGCATAGCTGAAGGCTATATAACAAGGAACACAGTGCCAGACAGGGGACACATCCCTTGGAGTTGTTGATCATAGGAGCCCAAGAGACTCCCAAAATTACACAGACTATTGCCACAGCCCTTGATGACCTCCCAGAACTTGAAAGTAAGACCTATTGCTGAAGACAGGACATACTTCGGACACAGAACTTGGAGCAACAGAGCTGGAACTGACCTAGAAGCCTTCTCCCTGAAGACCAGCTCTCATAGTTCTAGAGGACACTGTGCAAGCTTCTAAGAGAGAAAATCAATCAATGGTCCAACCCAGCTCTAAAGCCTCATAACCACAGTGAGTGGAGTAACAAACTGTCTCTATTGGTGCAGTAGTGGCACTTTTATGTTGGGGATAATTAACAGCTACCTAATTGGACTTAAAGCTCTCTCAATGGGAGGGAACTCATGGGTGGGACTGCAAATATAGCCAAGTACATATGGCCGGAGAGGTCATAGATCCTAGAGAAAACCCTATCTCTGTCAAATCTCCAGACAAATGAAATTTCTTACCATACACTAAATGTGGATCGTTATATTTGCAGACAAATGTAATGTACACCACTAATCAAAAGCACCACTTTTTGCAACAGATGGAGGCTACTACGGAGTTCTACAACTGGTCACATACAGAGAATATATGTCTGAGAGATGCCCAGCCCTAAGTGACACATCTACAGTGGAATCCCTACACCTAACGCTCATGGAACATAGTAGAACAGGGGGTAGAGAGAATCGTAATGTATCCCGCAATTCTCACCAGTGAAGCTTCCTCATACAACAGAATGTGATGCACACAGAAGGTAGAACTGGCCAAGTTCTAGTGAATGAGAGACCGCAGAGTGTGTGTCCTTGGATAGGACTCCTACATTAAACTTCACCCACCCATGGCCATTGTGGAAGAGGGTGCAGAAAGGTTGTAAGAGCAAGGGTTGGTCCATGAACAAAAGGAATCAGAGGCTTTCAGGTCACTGGAAACTTGTTCGTATGAACTTGTATCAATGCTGACAGCATGCACAAGACCCATGCCAACTCAGTCGGACTAAAATGCAGCATAGAATTGGGCACACAGGCATCAGGCTCCAACACTAACCAAGGAACTATTGGCAAATGATTACAGTTGGGTGAGGGAGAGCAGATCTTCTTTAAGGGAATGAGTCTAAGTAGGCTGACTCACACTCCAGTGGGTAAACTTGCACCGAGGGACACATGGATAGAAATGCTTGACTGGATGCGACTTAACATATATGATGAAATGCCTGAAATCTGGTGGTGGAATGGGGGGTATGGAGGTGAGGAGAGAGGTCCTAAATTTGATTAAGATATATCATATGAAATGCACAAAACCCAATAAAAATATTAAAAATGAAAAAATAAAAAATAAAAGATAAACATTATAACAGACACCAAAAGTATCCAGAATGTTATAAAAGATGACTTTAAAAACCTCTATTCTATTAAATTAGAAAATTTAAAAGAAATGGATGAATTTTTAGATTCACTCAAACCACCAAAGTTAGACCAAAAAAATATCAGCAATTTAAACATAACCATAACAAAACCCACCTGACGAAAATAATCCCAGATCCAGATGGATTCACAGCAGAATTTTACCAGACCATCAGAAAGAACTACAACCAGTACCACGTAAGTTATTCCAAAAGACAGAAACAAATGAAGCACTTCCAAATACCTTCTACAAAGCCAATATTACTCTAGTACCCAAACCAGGTAATGGCACAACAACACAAAAAATAGGACTACCATCCCATAGCCCTAAAGAACATACATGCAAAAATTCTCAAAACATACTTGCAAATCACATATAAGCACATATCAAAAAGATCATCCAGCATGATCAAGTTGTTGTTTTTTCCCAGAGATGCAGGGATGGTTCTATGTGTAAGTCAATAACTTTAATAAAATCATGTAAACAGACTTAAAGACAAAATCAGATGATCATCTCAATAGATGCAGAAAAGACTTTTGACAAAATCTAACATGTTTTCATGATAAAAATTCTAGAGGAAATTGGACCAGAGGAAACATACCTAAACATAATTAAGGCTATATATGACAAACCCACAGTCAACATCATTCTAAATGGAGACAAACTTAAGACATTTTCCCAGTAAAATCAGGAACTTGACAAGGCTGTCCACTAGTCCTACTCCTTTTCAATATAGTGCTTGAAACAGTATCTAGAGCAGTAAGACAGAAGAAGGAAATCAAAGGGGTACTAATTAGAAGTCACATTATTCCTATTTGCAGATATGATATTATATACATAAGAGATCCCAAAAATTCTACCAGAAAACTTCTAGAAATGATCAACACTTTAGCAAAGTGACAGAATACTAAATCAATTTACAAAATCACTAATATCCCTTTTAATATCCCAATAACAAGTAATCACAGAAAAATCATGGAAACACTCCCATTCCTAATGGTCTCAAAATAACTATCTAGGAATAAACCCAACCAAAGTCATTAACAATCTCTACAGTGAAGATGAAATCTTTGAATAATGACATTGAGGAAGACACCAGGAGATGGAAAGACCACTTATCCTCACTGACTGATACAATTCATATTGTGAAAATGACCATCCTATCAAAAGCAATGAACAGAGTCAATGAAATCCCTATCAAAAAACTCATGACATTTTTCACAGAACTAGAAAAAATATCCTAAAAATCATAAAGAACCACAAAAGAGCACGGATAGCTAAAGCAATACTTGGTACAAATACCAATGCTAGATTGACTACTATACCAGATATCAAACTATATTACAGAGCTAGAGTCATAAAAACGGCATGGCATTGGCACAAAACTAGACATGTGGATAAATGGAACAAAATAGAAGACCCAAACATGAGTGCATTCAATTTCAACTATTTGATATTTGCAAAGATGGCAAGAGTACACATTGGAGGAAAGACCGCATCTTCAACAAAGGGTTCTGGGAAAACTGGATCTCCATGTGCAGAATAATGAAATTAGCCCCATATCTATAACCCTGCACAAAAATCAACTCTAAATGAATCAAAGACCTCACAATGAAACTTGAAATGCTTAAAATGTCAATAAATTGATTTTAGGAAATAAAATTACCTAGTTAACTTCAGGCCCTGTGTTCCGTCCTGTCATCTATAGGAAGTGACCTCAGCATCATCTCAAACTTTACAGAGATAATCAGGTCTGTCTCACCTGTATCACCAAATAATAGTCTGGTTTCTGGCCAGAAATATGTGTTTGATTTTCATAGTCTTTATTATACAAATCAATAGTATATTCAACCATGTGTGGTTGTTCTACAAGCTTTGATTATTTAAAAAAAATGTAATGGGCTGCACAGGTGCACCGAGCAGTCGTGATGGCACTGCCTGGCCCCCTGAACAAGAAATAAAGTCTTTACTTTCACTGTTTGGAAGCCAGTTTACCAGATGTCAGTAAACTTATGGAAAAATCTCCATTTTGGATTCTTAGCATTCTCTCTGAAGATACTTCAAGAAATTTAATGAAATGGACAGTCTGTGCCAAGTCTATATTTGAACCAAGGGGTCGTGGGATATCTCTCAAGGAGCTGTATACTTCCCTTAAAGATTACCCTGTGGAGATGGTTCCATTTCTACATTCGCTCTACATATAAAATAAAGATTCACACACTTAATAAAACATTAACACAAGAAGACAAAGCCAAATGAATAGATGTACTTGAATGTTGTCATTTGAAGGACAAGTGAACCTAAAGAAACCACAACATGTACTCTCTGCTTTGAAGGATTGTGGTTTGGACTTGAACCACCTACCTGAGAGCCCACGTAGTACTCATTTTGGTAGATGGTTTGCAGATGAATAAAGAGAGCTAATTGAGTTATATAGTGTCAAAAAGAGACAATTTATTGGAAATACAAGTATGGATGCTGGTTTATCATTCATCATGGCCAACCATGCAAAAGTGATAGAAAATAACACCGAAAGTTCTTTGATCCGTTTGTTGAAACAGTAGTGTTCTGTAAATTGAGTCTTCTAAAAGCTCACTCTAAGCAAACGGATAAGGTTGTGTTTAAGGTGGCACAGGAAAGCTTTTCTGTTCCCCTTGCCAGCCAGTTCTTCTAGGTGACCTCCTGATAGCATCTGCTCATTTTGGTGCCTGTGTCTGTGGGATGGGCATAGACTACAGCACAGTGCATGGCCTGGGAAAGGCTAGTAGGAAAGACCAGAAATGGAGAGGATCCGATGAAAACAGCAGGGCAAATCTTCATCAGTAAGGTTTAGACAAGTATTACCCCGATGTCTTGGTTTCAGATGCTTCTAAACCTTCCTGGAGGAATGGAACATACTTGGATGCAATCATCACTGATCCTCCATACGGTATCAGAGAATCTACAAGAAGAACAGGTTCACAGAAGGAAACACCCAAGTGGATAGAAAAATATCCAGAAAGCCGCTTTCCTGTCTCCTTGAGTTATCACCTGACTGATATGCTTTTTGATTTGTTAAACTTTGCAGCAGAGACCCTCATATTGGGCAGAAGACTCCTCTATTGGTAAGCAGTGTATACACTGGAGTGCCTGAAGAGGTGGTACCTGGAACCCTTGCTTGAAACTCATCAGCAGTCATGAGCAGCTTTCCATTCACACATCAAGGAGTTTGATCACGATGGAAAAGATGAAAGAATTTGAGAACCACGACCAGGATTCACATCTGCTGAGTCATCATTTTCTACCATATCAAGGTCATAATTCCTTCCGTGAGAAATATTTCAGTGGCAAGACAAAAAGAATTGCCAAGGAAGAAAAATCCAATCAGGAGTGAAAATTAAGATGTTGATCGTGAAGAAAGACTAAGCATTTTGCAGAAAAGACTTCTTTCTGGATGTGAACTTTCCTATATGATCCAGAAAACATGTGCTGTTAGAAAAAATAAGTACTACAAAGCAAAATTGTGCACTTTCAGAATGATCTTTGTTTTGTAGACTATTTTGTTGTATGTGTTATGATGTCCTTTGATCCTCGTTTACCTTTCAAGGATAAATAAAGACCGATCAACTCAGTGTTTATATTTTTTGTAGTTAATTTACAGAGAAAATATTGTTGACTTTTTAACCATATTTACCAGATATCTAGTAGGTAATTAATGTTGATTAAGAATTTATTCATGTTGCAAATGTCTTTGGTTTTTATTTGTTGCTGTTTTTCATTGCTACAAATAAACTTTACTGAGAATTGCTAAAAAAAAGTCATGTAGTTTTAGTGAAGGAGCTGTGAGGAAAAGGAATGTTTAACCCTCAATTCCAGACTGGTCACTGTAACAATGGCCATGCTGGTGCTGAGACTGGTCATGGTAACAATGGCCACGCTGGTGCTGAGACTGGTCATCGTAACAATGGCCACGCTGGTGCTGAGACTGGTCATCGTAACAATGGCCACGCTGGTGCTGAGACTGGTCATCGTAACAATGGCCATGCTGGTGCTGAGACTGGTCATCGTAACAATGGCCACACTGGTGCTAAGGCAGAGCCTGACAGCCTTCAGAGATTCTAAACCCCTTAGGGCCCGGTCTGAATCTTGGATTTACTCTTGCAAGCGTAAATCTTGACTTTTGGTCAAGTTAACTGCTCTCAATTTTTGGTTTAGAAAGTAACTGGTAGTTAAAAGCAGTAACAACAGCTCAAGTCCTTGATGGCTTCCTTATGGTATTAAGCCTAATCAGTGCTCTTTGAAATAGAAGCTGTATTTTTCTTGAAGGATAAGCTTTGTTGAGTCTACATTGTATCCACCATGGAAATACCTTGTTTGAAAATCCTTGCACCCATTAATTCTAGGAGCCGATAGCCTTCTGCCTTCCGTGGTCAATTGTACCTCAGCAGGGCAGCAGTAAATGGATCTTCTCTGTCTAACCAGAGCCTATTTTTATTTACGTTATTATTGTAGTGTGACTGCTTTTATGAACTCAAAATATTAACTTACATGGCTTAGGAACGCCAAAGCCCAGTGCTACCAAGCAGAGGTCAGGAGCTCCTTGCCCTGCGGCTCTGGACTGCAGCAGATCTAAAATATTTTATGATTGTTTTGGGTTTCTGGATCTGATTTGTGGTACACTGGGGAAAAAAATCTAAAAGTGTTCAAGGATGACTTATTTCCAGTATTTCTATTATACACCATCTTATTTTAAATTTTTTGAGGTTATGCTTTGAAGCTGAGTCAGTTGGAATAGATTTTTAGCTTAGCACCCCTTTGTCACAAAACAATATAAATAAATAGTTCTTGAAATTTGCAACATCAATTTTAGTCACATTGTCCATAAAAATTAATTTAATACAAGAAAAATATCAGATTGCTTTTACTACTATTAATTGAGGTATTCCAAACATCAAGTCTTCAAACTGTGGGGCTTATTTTCAAATTTATTAGTAAGCTCAGTTTCCCATCCCTGAAGTGTTCCTAGACTCAGAATGTTAATATATATGGTTGCTTTAAAGTTGAAATGCATTAAAGGTAATCCTGATTACTTCCAACCAATTTTGACTTTAGGGTATAAATCTCAAGCCTATTTCTTTTTCAAAATTTACTTTATTAGTAGTAGCATGTGCATGCATGTGTATATGTGTCTGTGTGTGTATGTGTCTCTCTCTCTGTGTATGTATCTGTGTATGTATGTGTCTCTGTGTCTGTGTATGGATGCTGGAGCAGGAAGTCAGAGGACAGCTTTCTGAGTCCATGGGTTCTGGGAATCCAACTCAGACCAGTGAGCCATCTCACTGGCCCTCAAGCTCTCTTATTCTAAAAAGAAATCCTTATTTTCTAGCCTTAGCATCTTAATGGCTTTCTTCATAAGTCACAGGAGACCATTTCCAGAATGGCTTTTGTTTGGTGGGTAGCCTGTATTCCCCGTACACTGAGGTAGGAAATCTAACAAGGTGCCAGCATTCACAAAATCCTGTAGTTTGAATTTAGAGCATCTTCTGGAAGGGAACCATACATGGTCTGTGGACTGGCTTACTTAATGTTTATAATACGACAATATATGCAATTTTGTTTCTGGAGTGTATTAAATAACCATAAAGTCCAGATGATTCCCTAGGTGGTATCCGTCAGAAGTGCTTTCTCCCTGCCCGTTCAGGTGAGTCCTTTGTGTTGGGGGTGTTTTTGTCTTTTCCCTGTAATAGCTATGAGGAAACAGTAGAGTAGGTGGTCTTGGGTATATTTAGCTAAAGTGGACAGCAGATTTTTTAAAAGTTAAAAATCTGGTGAACTTTTCTGAGTCACTTCTTACCCAGTGTGAGCCAGTTTTGAGCAAACTTGCCACTAACTTCCTTATGATTAACTCTTTAAATATATGAACTAAGCAATAAATATTTTCAAACTCTAAACCCTGGGGGTAACTCGATGTTGTCACTCTTTCCTTTTTGAAAAAGCCACCTCAAATACAGAGATCCCCTATACATTTAACAAAAATGGTGATTCTAACTACAACTGTGCCAGGTTTGGTCAAAGAAAGTAGAATGAGTTGACGTCACTGTTCTGTGCTGGATGTATTCATGCGATTGCACTGAACACTGGAAAGTCATGAGACATACAAGTAGCTTTTAAAGTAATACATTTTACACTCAACATACATTTTTTTAAAAAAAAGCAGGGGGTTGACTTTCTTTTTAACATCGGGAAGTTAGATGTTAAGGTTGAATTACCTAGATGCTAATATAAGCAGATCTGTCTCTCGAATAAGAAGTCTTTTATTAGAAGGTTTGACATTTTAGGCTGGACATATGAAATGCTGCTTAGCCACAGAGATATAAGATAAATCATGTTTCTTTATTTAAAATTAGAAATGACTTTCTGTAACATTTTAATTTCTATACCAATTTCTCTTGCTAGAGTAAAAAAAAATTAATGAAGGTTTTTTCCTGGGGATCTTTCTCCTCACTGTCCGCAGCACGCTTCGCCACCTGAAGGTCACCCTTTCCAACCTTAGAGCAGAGAAATGGGTCTCAGGCCCTCCTCCTTGCCTGCTCCCACTTGTACCTGGTTCCAGCCTTTAGAGAGGATAGAACCACAATTAACTGATCACTGAGTCAGGACTTTTCTGATTCTGGTCTTCTTGCCAACCCCCTACTATGGTTGATTTGTAGCACCCTTTAATAGCCTTTCCATATTTCATAGCTGAGTTCAGCAACACTTAGGGTAGAATGTGTTCTCTCCACATCCCCTGGCCCTGCCTCCTGCGATCATTTATTCTTATACCATCACCTGCACCCAACATTGAAACTTCAAGTTTTAGCATTATCTGGTGTTGTCTCACTTCCCTTCATCAGTGATGACCCAAAACTCAGTGTATACTATAATATGCATTGTTCATGATATACAGAGTTATAATATTATGTATACATTATACTATGTAGTACTGACTGCATACTGTTAAATGCTATATGTTGTACTTGCCTTGGATAGCACTACCTTGAGTTCAGAGGGCAGATTCACCATGGTAGTTTAGGGAATACCTGATAACTACTTTCCTGCTTTAATTGCTTAGAATATAAGCAAGATAATGAAGGCAAAAGTCTATGATTTCCCAAAGGTATCTAAGTTTCACAGAAACAATTTTTAAGTTAAACTAAACATTGGAAAAACTACTCCTTGTAGGGTTAATCATGTGTTAATTTGTACCCCATGGAATGAACAATAGGTAAAAAATTGTGTGTGACAGTTTCTTACAATATTGAAGTATAAGCAGAATCTTGGGATGCCCCAGAGAATGATATTGCAGCCTTAAAAATGTTCCATCACAGTTACCTCTAACCCCCCATGGTTTTCAGAGACAGTTGGCTCAAATTAGACAAAAGGAAATGAATGAACTCCCTCCTTTTCCTGTCTCCATGCTTTCAAATCCACACTTCTTATAAGCATCCAACTCGAAGAAGCACCCATTTAAGAATATTATTTGCAGTGTTGATTTGATTATACCCTGTCTTCTTCCTGAATGTAAGATTTTTATTATTTCCCCTCAGAGCTAATTTTCTTGAAACGTTAACTTACACTGAAAGAGAATTGAAATGTCTGTCAAAGGCCTGTGAGATACGGCACTGGCCCTCCCTGTGACTAGCAGCTATTTGTCACTTAGAAGATTGTTTTAAATGGTATTTTTTTTTTTTTTGGTCTCATCTACAGACTAATACACTCTTGGGGGTATGGTCGAGCTATCTGTGATTTAACAAACCCTACAGCAGAAACTTATACATGCCAAAGTTTAGGAGCACTGCAGACAGGAGATTAGTAATTGCCCAGAGGTTTCATAATGAGCAAGAAGGATGTGTTCAAAGTGTGTTTTGCTGGTCAAATTGTTAGCATTTACTAAGCTGTTTTGTTTCTGCCATGGTTGGAAAACAACTTATCACTAGCACCAAGTGGCAGGGTAAAGTGTATACAGTAAGTACAACATACATGTGGGTGTTAGAGGTGGATAATACTAATAGCCTCCATTTGCTGTCTACCATTTCCAGTGCCATGAATTTCCTGTCTGCTCATAACATTTTGACAGTTATTCCCAATAGCATCTCCCTTAAAAAACAACAAAACAAAAAAACTCCATTTGCTTTTTTTCTTTGGTTTGCCTTTATTTAGGAGTGCTAAAAGCACATGACAAATGCGCCAGGCTTAAAGATCAGACTTTGTAAATAAGGTGTCACCCTGCTCTCTATGCATGTCCTTGATAACCCATTGAGAATCCTTGCTAATTCTTTAACAGTTCTATTTAATTTTTTAAAATTACACACGCACACACACACACACACACACACACACGCATGTGTGTGTTTAATTATTTGTGGTGCTGGTTTGCTTATATCTTGTCTTATTCCTGAATATAAGATTTTTATCATTTATTCAGTGCCATTTTTCTCATAGCTAATCTTCTTGAAAGAATGATTTATACATAAGAGAATTAAAATCTCTCTCTCTCTATCTCTCTCTCTCTCTCTCTCTCTCTCTCTCTCTCTTCATCAGATGAGCAGCAACAAACATGGCTGAGCAAATACCTCTATAGTAGAATGCTGAGCCCTTTGGATACAGGCCCAGGAGTGGTACAACTAGATCATATGGCAGATCTATTTTTGGTATTTAAAGAGTTCTCCACACTGCTTTCCATAGTGGTTGCACCAGTTTGGAACCCCACCAGCAGTGAATGGGCGTTCCCCTTTCTCCACATCCTTGCCAGCATTCCGGATCATTTGTTCTCTTGATCCTAGCCATTCTGACTGGGGTAAGGTGACTCTTAAAGTAGTGTTAATTTCCATTTCCCTAATTACTAAGGATGTTGAACATTTTCTAAATGTCTTGTTTTAGCAATTATTATTTCTTCTTTTCAGAACTCTCTGTTCAGATCCATAGCCTATTTTTTAAATTGGGTAATTTGTTTTCCTGATTGCTGTTTGAGCTAATATACATTCTGGATATTAATCCTCTATCAGATGGTGAAGCTTTCCTCCTACTCCGTAGGCCTCCCATTTGCTCAAGCGGTCGTTTCCTTTGCTGTAAGAAGGTTTTAGTTTAATGAAGTGCCATTTTCAGTTGTTGATCTTAATTTCTGAGCAAACCAAGTCCAATTTAGAAAGTCCTTAGCTACACCTATATCTTGTAGGTTTCGATGCCTTCTTCTGGCCTCCTTAGGCATTGCATACAAGGGTGAACTTACATGCAGGCAAAACACTCATACACATAAATATAATAAATAAATAAATAATAAATCATTTTGCTTGACGAAAGTTCTGACATTATTCCGATGTTTCTGCATCTGTGTGAGTTGGCATCTTCCCCTTAAAGCTTTTAGTGTTGCTTCTTTGCTCTGGAGTTTTGACATCTTGACATAGCCTATGTTATGGAGTTTTTCTCTCATAATACCTATTTGGAGCTCTAAATGCTTCCCTGTCTGAAAGTTTTTCTTTCTATAGATTTGGAAAATTCTCAACTATAATGTCATCAAATAGATTATCTGTGACTTTTGATCATCTGACTCCTTTTACCCCTTACATTCTTAGGTTGCTTCTTGACTGTATCCCATACTTTTTGGAAGATTTGGGCATGTTCACTAATATTTTCCTTTATGTCTGTGTGCACAATTACCTTGGCCCTGCCCTTCATCTTTGAGATTCATTCTTCTGCTTGATCCTATCTTCTGATGATGTTTTATTTTCCTTTCTTATTTATTATTTTTATTTTATGTGTATGAGTGTATTGTCTGCATGTGTATAAGTGTACCCATGCCATGCAATGCCCGCAGAAGCCAAGAGAGGGCATTGGAAGCCCTGGAACTGAAATTACAGATGGTTGTTAGCCACCATATCATTGCTGGGAATTGAACCTATGTCCCCTGGAAGGACACTAGCCATCTCTCCAACCACAAATGATGCTTTCTGATGGGTTTTATTTCATTTTATCCATTAATTCTCTCATTTCTGGAACTTTTGTTTTTTTTCTTTGTCAATGTTTTGATTTCTTTGCTCAGTTTTTCTTCCATGTTTTGAAATATTTTTTTGAAAGTTACTGATTTTTGCAGTCACTGGGGCAGCTTTCTTTTTTAGGTCCTTAATTGATTTTCTTACTTTCTTGGCTAGGTCCCTAATTGATTTTCTTGCCTGTGTACTTAAGTTTTCTGTAATGTTCAATGATCCTTTTAAAAGTAAATCCCTGAAATCATTTTCTGACACTTTTGCTATCTCGTTATCATCATTTTTCAATGTTAGTAAGTTGTCAGCTTGTTCAGGATGTTATAGTAGAATGCTGCCTCATGTGTTTCGTGTGTATTTCTCAACTGTGTTTTGTACATATGTTAGTAGGTAAGCACCTTCTGGTCCTTCTCTGCCAATCTCATTTTTGCTGTTTTTGTTTGTGTTTTTCTATATACATTCTACTGGTGGGTTATCGTCACTTGGATTCATGTTCAGGAGAAAGCGAACTGCAGTGAGATGTGATGGTTTGACATTAGTCACTGCTATGTGCCAGAGAATATATTTGTGTACCTCACTTGTGTCTGCTTTAAGGTTCAGAGAGTGTCACTAGGCTCCTAGTTTGAGAA
The DNA here is from genome assembly GCF_000622305.1 of Nannospalax galili. NCBI lineage: Eukaryota > Metazoa > Chordata > Mammalia > Rodentia > Spalacidae > Nannospalax > Nannospalax galili. The sequence goes on from NW_008349457.1 coordinate 1,583,192, forward strand.
AATGTAATATATATATATATATATATATATATATGTACATCAATATTTAACAGGGGAAATTGAGGAAGAAAAAGTAAAAAATGGGGTAAAGGAAGAATTCAAAGGAAAGTAAATGGGCTACAGGTATGAAAAGCAGTAGAAGAGAATATAGTACATTAGGTTTATAGAAAGGCAGGACAGACATGAAAACTGTCTTCAGTGAGATACATGTTACAACACAGCAACAGAAAGCTTAAAGTACCCACGTGTAAATGCTCAGCAGCCCACAGATCACCATGCTGCTTCAGGACGACTTGGAGTCTCTCCTGGGACCACAGGTTTACAAGCTACAACTTCATCTTACACCAAACAAGCAACACTCAGCTGGGCCACAACTTGACAGGTTGGGGTAACAGCAAACAATGATTCAAACATCTACTCAACAAAGGTTATATCAGCTATCTGTTCCAAGAAACACCACCACAATAGATGATGGATGCTTAGCACCCACTGAAAAAACACAAAAAACACGAACGTCTAACAAAATACATCTTCTTCAGAAATTAGCATTCCACCCTAATGTTTCCCGAGAAAAGCAACCCAGCTAATGCACAAGACAATGATTTCAAACTTTTCTATGGATGCGGGGGATCCTAAGTCAAGTCCCAGCACTTGTGCATCAAATACTTTCCCCATTAAACCATCTCACCAGTCTCTCAAAATTTTTATTTGTGATTATGTAACCTCCACCAATAAACTAAGAAATAAGAGCCAAGCATGGGGCTTGAGCTGAACCACCTGTAATCCTAGCACACAGGAGGCTCAGGCAGTGGGATTATAAGATTAAGATCAGCCTGGGCTATGCAGCAATTTCCATGCCAGCCTGGAACAAATGCAAAATCCTTATATAAAACGAAACAAGGCACAGAAATTTGTTAATTTTCTTGTGAAGATGAAACAGACACATTCAGTCTTGAAAACACAAGCTAAAGGTACACAGAGGTTAAAACTCAAATAACAAAAATGTTGGTTTTATTATAAGACAGGTTATGAATTAGAAGATAACTTTTGTATGTCTATATGTGTGGTGTCTGTGTGTATATACGTGTGCTTGAAAGTGCACATGCCCTTGAGCACATGCAGAAACCAGAGGCTGACTTTGGCTGTCTTCCTATGTTACCCACCACTTTATATTTTTTGAGGCAAAGTCTTTCTCTGAACCTGAAGTTCAGTGTTTTAGCCTGGCTAGTCAGTCAGCCCCTGGGATCCACTTGTCTCCAAACTTCCAGCACTGGCATTACATACCACCTTAACCCATCTTTGACTTGGGTGCTGTGAATCCAAACTCAGATCCTCATGCTTGTGAAGCAAACACTTTTATCCACTGAGCCATCCCCCCAGTACCTAGAAGATAAGTTTGACAATACAAGTTCACAAGAAAAATGTTTAATTTGTTTAGTTACTTTCATTAGCAATACAAAATGGATAAACAAATGACTTATTGTCTATCTTATTAATTTTTTTCAGGATATAGTACAAATGTGGAATAAGTGTTCTCCTCTCCCATGCACACACACCTTCCATAGTAACAGTTTTAGGAGAGGAGCCAATCATGTGTAAGCTTGGATCGGAGGGTTGGAGTTAAAATCAATAATTTAGAGAGGAAGCAATGTTTGAGACTAGGAGTTCAGATGGAAGAATGTCACAGTAACTATCCACCAGAAAAACGAGGGGAAACCACAGAGAGCAGAAATAAGACTGGGTGGAATTTTCCTCATTAAAAAGCCAGCTGGCACCCCTAATCACACCAAACTGCTTGTGCGGGACTGAGTCTCTCCAGAAAAATCTGGCCAAGAATTCTGAGCACTAGGTGCTCCAGGAGCCGGAGATCTAGGTCATGGTACTGGAATCCAAACCAGAGGTAGAATTCTGCATGCCTGGAGAGAGAGTGCAAAGCAGTCAAGGAATATGGAAGTCTGAAGTTGAGTCCTTGCAACGTTTGCCGTTCCCTCTATGACCACCACTGTCCTGACAAGCAGGGATGCAAGACCATGGGAAGCAAAAGACCACAGGCAGCACAGACTTTTGAGGGAGCAGCAGAAGTATGTAAGGCAATCTGTAGCTGAGAGAGTCTTATCACTGTCCCCATACCAGGCCATAACCTGGATACAAATCACAGGAAGATCATGGCAGAACTTGCTAAATGTCTCAATGGCCAGAACTACGGGTAAGCACAGGGGTGTGGACATTCTCAACCAGGAACAAACCTTGCCTGGGAGTATACCTTATATATTATTTTATTGCTCATTTATATATGTATAACTATAATCTCTACTTAAAATTGTAATATTTTGGTGTAATGTTATTTTAGCACTTATACTTTTAAAATTCACTTTTTAAATATTTTAATTCATTCTTTAAGAATTTCATAAAATGTATTTTTATCATATTCAGTGTCTCTCCTCCACCTCCACCCTTAACTTACTACAACCCCTTGACTTTATGACCTCCATTATTATTTTTATAAGGGCCTGTGAAGTCTAATTTGTGTTCCCCAAATGCTCTTTAAGAAGAAAACAGTAGAGGGAGATATCCAAATTTGACCTCTGACTTTCATACATACAAACAAGGATGATTGCAGTCATACATGTATGTGTGTGTACACACAACACAAATAAAAAAATAAAATTGTAAACCTTTTGGAATTCTTTCTGAATATCATTGGACCACATATCATTATCAGTGAAATAGTTTTGAAAATGCTCTAGAAGTTAGATATGTGTTATTATCAGCCCCATTTTACAGTACCTGGCTGTGGATATTGTAGAAAGAAGATAATTTCTCAGTTTAATGAAAAGACAGTAAGTACTTGAAATGTTACAGAAATTAAGAGAGAAAAAATAGTGGCCTTAACACATATGACAAAAATGCATGAAATCTGATGGAGGAGGATAAAGGGAGGTGCAGATGGGGGAGGATATATAAATATGATTAAGATATATTGTATGAGATGCACAAAAATTCAATAAAAATGCACGTTGAGAAAAAAAGGTAAATGGCCATGGGAACGGCATATGATGAACCAAGGTTTCCTTAGACCCTAAGCCTAGCAGTCAAGCAATTTCTCAACTTCCCAATCTGTTAATTCATTGATCTATCAAATGTGGAGTTTCAGTCATGTGCTAAAGTCCATGTAAGAATGTATCATGGTTACCTAGATGAAAGCATCGTGTTCTACAAGATAAATGCATAAAAGTTTTATTATTTTTTGGAAGTCATTTAAAATTATCCTCTCTTGTTCTCCTTTCTAAATATTGCACTGTACCAACACACATATACATTTGGTATATATATAATGTTGGGGGACCCTGCTGCTAAGGTTGCAGTCCACCATGTCTGGATAGCTCCAAGGAGCTCGGCGCTGTATGGGGGACTCCCTTTCTCAGCAGGGGCTTACTGCTCTCTGCCTGACTTTATCTGGAAAGAGCTTCTAAGCAAGGATGCCTAGCCTTATTTGGAACATGACCTTGGGCATAGTTACCTGCAATAAATAGCCCCCAGGTTTTTTCTATATGATAATTAGGCATTGCCCTATAGCCAGATGATAGGACCCTTCTACCACATGTAAATAAAGGATACTATGAACACCTATCAGCTGAAGCTTTGGCTATTGCCTCCACACTATATTTTTCCCTGATCCCCACTGAATAAACAAGCTGTCTCACTGAAGCTGTCTCCCGGAAAGCTTTTTCTGTCGTACTCATGGGCCATCCTGACCCTGTTCGTCACCTCTGCTCCCTTTGTTCTTGTGGGTCGGTGGCCAACAGCTCACAAGGGGAGAGAGAGAGACCCACATATATATACACATATATATATGTATACCTTAATTGGCTATGAGGAAAATGAATTTTGCAATTTCCTTTTTCTTTAGAGCTGAATAATATTCCATCATTATCCATTCATCCAACCGTGGACAACTAGGTTGGTCCCATTTTCTTGCTATAGTGAATAGAGTAACAGTAAACAGGAGAGTGCAAATATCTCTATGGTAGGATACAGAGTTCTCTGGGTATATGTTCAGGAATGAAATGGATGGGCCATATGGCATTTTTGATTTTAATCTTTTGAGGAACCTACAAACTGATTTCTATACTGATTGTATTAATTTGTATTCCTCCCAGCAGTGAATAAGAGTGCCTCTTTCTCTACTTCTTCTCTAATATTTATTGTCAGAATTCTTGATGATAGCCTTACTGCTGAGGTGAGGTGGTTGTAAGTCAAATTCACTTGCTGGGAGGGACACATGGTATCCAATCCCCTCCCACTGTCCTGGTGACAACCTGAGAAAGGAGTTCTCCAAACCTGGGTTTGAAGAATCTTAATGAGTTTATTGGACTTGCTTACTGAGCTTGGATGCAGGTTTACTTACAGACAAGCGTCCACCCCCCCTTCACAGCTGTGTTCAAAAGTCCACACCCAGACATAAATCCAGTGGTTCCAGACAGCCTCACGAAATGGTGAGAGAGCCTCACAAAATGGCTAGAGACCGGCCTCCTGGTTTTCCCAGCTTTTATACCCTTAGCCCCTCTCCTGCAAGCAGCTATGGCCAACCGATTGGCTGGAAGAAGGAAGGGGAGTGGCTTCTTTGCAGAGCGTGGGAAGGAGGCCAGTCCATGGATTGTCATCACAGGGTCAGAGGAACATCCAGGTCACAGGTAGTATTGCAAACTAGTTTTAATTTGCATTTCCCTGGTGACTAGGGAATTTGATCACTTTTTAAAATACTTGTTGGGCATTTGTGTTTCTTTTGTTTTATTTGAAAACTGTCTATTCAGTCATTAACTCATTTGTTGACTGACAGTTTTATTTCCTTGGGTTTTAGTGTCTGCAGTTCTTTGTAAATTCTGGATATTAACTCTTTATCTGAAGTGTAACTGGTAAAGATTTTCTTCAGTTCTGTGAGCTCTCTCTGTGTTCTGCTGATAGTTTCCTTTGCTGTGCAGAACCTTTTTAAGTTCATGTAGGCCCATTTGTTGATACTTGGAATTAGTTTTCATGCTATTGATGTTCTGTTCAGAAAGTTCTTGCCTACCCCAGTGTCCTGAAGAACATTCTCTGTTTTCTTCTAAAAGTTTCATGTTTTAAATTATAATCTTTGATCTATTTCAAATTTATTTCTGTACAAGGTGAAGGTATGGATCTAATTTCATTCTTCTGCATGTGGATGTACAATTTTGCCAGCACCATTTGTCATTTAAGTTATCTTTTTTCTAATGTATGTTTTTGTTTACTTTGTCAAGAATTAGGCGAGCAGAACTCTGTCAGATTATTTCCACAACCTCTATCCTGTTCCCTTTGTCTACCTGTTTGTTTTAAATGTCAGTGCCAGGCGATCTTCATAATTATAACTCTGTAATATAATTTAAGGCTGGGTATTGTGATCCCCCAGGTTCATTCTTGTTCCCTAGGATTGCTTCTGCTGTTTGTGGCTCCATTTGAATTCTTGGATTGTCTTTTCTAGATCTGTGAAAAATGACAGCAGAAATTTGATAGGTATTACACTAACTGTATAGATTAATTTTGGTAGCATAGCCATTTTCACAATATTAATTCTGACAGTCCAGGAACATGGACGGTCTAATATCTTTGGTTCCCTTTTTCATTGTCTTGACATTTTCATTAGAAAGATCTTTCTCTTCTTTGATTAGGTGTATTCCTAAAAAACTTATTTTGAGGGGAAGCTATTTTGA
>NW_008349457.1:1589060-1619208 GCF_000622305.1 Nannospalax galili
GGGATACTTTTCTAAATTTTTCCCTTGATTGTGTATTGCTGGCATATATGAAGGCTACTTTTTAATACTGATTTTTGTAACCTGCAATCTGTGTTTATTAGATGTAGGCATTTACTAGTAGATTCTATAGAGTCTTTTAAGTGTAGAATCATATCACATGCAAATAAGGATAATTTGGCTATTTCCTTTCCTTCTTTTATCCACTTTGTGCCTTTCTCTTGGCTAATTGTGATAACTAAGATTTTGAGCACCATATTAAACAAGAAAGGGAAGGGTGGGCATCCCTGTCTCCTGATTTTAGCAGCAATGCTCTCCTTTTGACACCATCTAATATAATGTTAGTTAGAGGTTATTGTACACAGCATTTATTATTTTGAGGCATGTCCCATCTATCCCTAACATCTCCAGAACCTTTATAATGAAAGCATATTAAGCTTTGTCTAACGCTTTTTCAGCATTAAGATGATTATGTCTTGTCTGTACTTTAATGTGTTTACATGGTATATTACCTTTATTGATCATATATGTTAAACTAACCTTGCATTTCTGGGATGAAGCCCACTTGGTGATAAAGTATGATCTTCATGTGTTCCTGAGTTCGGTTTGCAAATACCATGTTGAGAACTTTTGCATTTGTATTCATCAAAGAAATTGGTCTGTAGTTTTCTTTTTTGTGTGTCTTTAGCTGGCTTTGATATTGGAATAACATGGGCTTCATAGAGTGAATTTTGGTGATGTTCCTTCACTTCCTGTTTTGTGGAGCAAGTAAAAAAGAATTAGTATGAGGTTTTCCTTGACAGTTTGATAAACTTTAACAGTGTGTGCATCAGTCCTGGGTGTTTTTATTTTTTAAATTAGAGCTTTTATCTCATTTCTCATAATGGGTAATGGGTCTGTTAAGCTATTTATCTTCTGGCTTTAATCTTGGTAGATGATACACATTTAGAGATGCTTCTATTTATTCTAGGTTTTCTAGTGTTTTAGTTTGCAGTGCTGGATTGGTTGACAGGAATGTCCTTAATTTTTTTATCTTGAAGTACCCTTATATCGCCACCAATTTGGAAAGACAGCTTTGCAGGATATTGCAGTCTTGATTTACAGTAATCTGCTTTCAGAACTTGAAATCGTTCATTCCATGCTTTTCTGACTTTTGTGGTTGTTGATAAAAGGTCTAGGGCCCTTCTCATATTTCTGCCTTTGTTTCTGAGTTCGTGTCTTCCCTATGCTGCTTTTAGGATGGTTGCTTTGGGTTTTTAACATCCTGACTGCGATGTGTCACATAGAGCCTCTTCTCTGTTCCTACTGGAGTTCTAAATACTGCTTTTCTGTGTGTGTCTCTTTCTTTCTCTAATTTTGGGATGTTTTGTGCTACATTCCATTAAGTTGTTTATTTTGTTTGATTTTTAGCTCTACTTCTTCTATACCATGCATTCTCAGACCTGGCCTCTGGAATGCATCCCAGACCTCTTTGGAATTTGGGGCATTCTCCTTAACTTTTCCTTGTGTTTATTTCCTTGTATTCCTATTTCTATTATTGTTGTCTCCATCCCTGAAATTCATTCTTCTGTGTGGTCTTATCTGTTCTGAGATCCCACTGACCACCAACTCCAGGAAAGGTAACTCATTACTAGTACTGGAGTTTTTATTTGTTAAAATGAGCTGTCTGGTTGAGGTATGTCACCTCTTTATAAGGTATCCTCAACTAAACTATTTTTAAATATGTACGTGTCTGTATTCTAGAGAACATCTACAGTAGTGGGTTTCTATAGTTTCAATAGGCTTTTGGCGTTATTTATACCTCTTCTTATTCCCCCCTTTGCCCTACCCTCATCTCATTTAACCCTTGCTGTTTCTTTATTCCCTCCCGCCCTTTATATCACTGTATTCTAACTCCTTTCCCTTGAAAGAGTCCCTCTCCTTGATGACACCTTACCAGTTTCCTAACCTCAAGGGGCATTGCAAATGAACACATATATCTAAAGAGTCAAAGCTAATACCCATATATGAGAGAAAACATGAAATGCTAGTCTTTCTGGGTCTGGTTCACCTCCCTGAGGATCTATCCATTTTATTATGTAGAACTTTCCAGCTCTAGCCACTTATCTACACATTTCATAGTTTCATTTTTCTTAATCTCTGAATAATATTCTACTGTACAAATGTACCACATTTTTATTATCCATTCATCAGTTGACGGACATCTAATCTGCCTCGATATTGTGGTTACTGTGAACTGCACAGAAATGAACAATCATGAGCAAGTACCTTTGCAGTAAAGTACAGAGTCATTTGGACATATTCTAAGAGTAGAACAGCTGGCTCTTGTTGTGTATATACTGCTAGATTTTTGAGAAACTGCCATAGTGGCTGTACTAGTTTGCACTCTGACCGGCAGTGAATAAGTGGTCCCCTTTCCCCACATCCATGTCAGGATTTATTGTCATTTTTTTCCTTAGCCATTCTGCCTGAGGTAAGATGAAATACCAAAGCAGTTGTGATTTACAATTCCCTGATGCTTCGGAATGTCGAGAATTTTTTGTAAGTTTTTCAGTCATTTGTATTTCATCTTTGTGGCCTCTTTGTTTAATTCCATGTCCCGTTTTAATTGGATTTAATTGTTTTCTTGATGTTTAATTTTATAATTCTTTGTGTGTTCTAGATATTGCCCCTCTGTCAGATGTGAAGATGTTAGTTTTTTTTCCCATTCTGTAGGGTGCCTCTTTACTCAAGTGATGATGTCATTGCTGTACAGAAGACTTTCAGTTTTATGTGGTCCCATTTGTCATTGGAGGGCCTTAATACCTATGCTATCAGGGCCCTGTTCAGAAAGTCCTTTTCCATGCCTATAAATCCTAGTGTATTCCCTGTTATCTCCTCTATCAGATTCAAGGTGCCAAGTATTATGTTGAAGTCCTTGATTCTTTGGAGTTGAGCTTTGTGCACAGTGAGTGATAAATATCTGGCTTCATTCTACATACCGCTGCCAAGACTAACCAGAACCATTTGTTGACAATGTTGTCGTTTATCCAGTGTGTATATTCTGGATTAGATGTTTCCACATAAAATTTAAGACTTTTTTTTCAATTTATATGAAGAATTTCATTGGAATTTTGGTGAGGATTGCTTTGAGTCTGTATTTTGGTAGGATGGCCATTTCCACAATATTGATATCAATGATCCATGAATATGGATGTTCTTTCCATAGTCTGAGATCTTCTCTAATTTCTTTCTTTTACTTCCTTAGATATATTAATGCCAAGGTATTTTTAAGGTATCGTGAATAGGATTCTTTCCATGATTCCTAAGTACACCATTTGTGAATAGGAAGGCTATTCATTCTTATGTGTTAGTTTTTTATCCTGCTGCTCTGCTGAATGTGTTTGTCTTCTATAGGATTTGTTTCATGAGTTCTTTAGAGTTTTTTGCATCTAGAAAAATATTGTCTGCAAATAAGAATATTTTGACTAATTCCTTTCCAATTTGAAGCCCCTTTAACTCCTTTGTTTGTCTTATTGCTCTAGCTAAAACTTCAAGTACTATAGTGAACAGGAGGACAGAATGGACATCCTTGTATCATTCCTGATCTTTGTGGAGATGCTTTGAATGTTTCTGTGGTCAGCATGGTGTTGGCTGTGGGATTGTTTTATATTGACTCTATTAGGTTGCTATAAGCCCCTTTATCCTCAGATTCTCCAGAGCTCTTATCATGAGGGTTGTTGGCTTTTGTCAAAGGCCTTTTCTACATCTAATGAGATGGTCATTTGGTTTTTGACCTTGAGTCTACTTATATGGTGGATTACATCCATTGATTCATGTATATTGAAATGTTTCTGCATGTCTAGGATGAAGCTGACTTGATGTGCTTTTGCATTCAGTTTACAAGTTTTTATTGATGTTTTTGTGTCTGTGTTCATCAGAGAAATAGGCCTATACTTTTCTATTTTGTTGTTGTTGGGTCTTTGTCTGGTTTTGGTATCAGGGTAATACTTGCTTCATAAAAAGAATTTGGAAGTGTTGTTCTTTTCTATTTTCAGAATGATTTTAGGAGTATTGGTGTTAATTTTTGAAAGTCTGGCAAAAGTCTATATTGGACTTTTTTTATAGTTGGGAGACTATTTTTTTTAACTTAAAAATGTATTTATTTTATTTTGTAATTGGATTTTTGAGAGTTTCATATAATGTGTTTTAACACATTTAGTGTCACCTCCCTTATCTGAAATCCCCTTATCTACTCCCTTATCCCTTATCCCTTATCCCTTATCCCTTATCCCTTATCTACTCCCCACCTGATTTCATATACTGTGTCACATATATTTTAAGATCTAGTGAATCAAATTTGTGCCTGAAAACGCCCTTTGGTGAGGGTCTACCCTCTGTAGCCTGGTTAACCTACCCAACATCGCTCCCTTGAAGAAAACTGACTTTCCCTCTCCCAGTAGCTGCCAAGAGTTCATCAGCTAGGGTTAGGGCTTCTAACCCACTTCTATGCTTGGATTTCATCTGGATGATCTTACATGGGTCATGTGCATGTTGTCACCATTATTGTGAGTTCAAATATGTATCTGATCAGGTCTCTGGAAAACTCAGTTACAATCCCTCCCACCCCCCCTCCCCCCACCCCTTCTTCTGGAATGATCCTTGAGCCTTAGGAGGCAGAGGTTTGATATAGAGGTGTCCTATTCAGGGATAAGAACTCTTCAGTCTCTTGGTCATCTATGCCCTTTGACTCTTACAAACTTTCTGCTTTCCCTTCCACAATGATCCCTGAAATTTCAGAGGCAGAAGTTTGAAATAGGTGTCCTAATTAGGGACAAGCACTCTGTAGCCTCTTGTTCACTACACACTGGCAAATTGTGGGTCTTTATGTTAATCACCAGCTGCTACATAAGGAAATTTCTCTGGTGAAAACTGAGAGATGCACTCATCCTATGTGCAGAGGTTGCATTAAAGATGTGTCATCTAAGGTTAAGCATCTCACAGACACTTGTTCTTTGTGTTTGACTAGGTAGTCTTGTTCAGTTGTAGAAAAAAAGCTTGTTTCTCTGTAAATATGAGGATGCATAATTAGAATAGAATAAGAAATGATGTGCATCTAAGGATGTGACAAATGTAGGTTTTTCTCCGGGATCTATGACCTCTCTGGTCATGTGTATTTGGCTATGTTTATAGTACCACACATGAGTTCCCTCCCATTGAGTGGGCCCTAATCCCAATTAGACAACTGTTGATTACACCCAAGACAAAAGTTCCACTACTATACCAATAGTGACAGTTTGCTAGGTCAGTCATTGTTGTTTATTAGGCTTTACAGCTAGGTAGAACCATTATTTGCTTTTCTCATTTGGCAGTTTGTATAGTATCCTGTGATATCATGAGAGCTAATCTTCAGGAAGGTGGCTTCCATTTAGTTCTAGCTCCATTGTTTCAAGTCCTGTGTCTGAAATGTGGCCAGTCTTCAACAATATTGTCTTACTTTCAGAGTACTGGGAGGTAATCAAGGGCTCTGGCAATAGGCTGTGTTATTTTGGCAGTCCATTGGACTACCATGACCAACAACTCAAAGGGAGGTTTCTCCTGATTGACTCCATGTTTTTTTGTTATATAGCCTTAGCTATACACATGCAGTTGTATATTTATTGTATGTGTCTATTTCAGTAGGACTTTGGACTAATACATTTCCCTCTGGTTTTTCATACATATAAGCATTATTTATCCCTCTTCTCATTTCCCCTGTATAACCCTCACTATTCCCTCCTCAGATAAAGTACCCCCTTTTCCCCATTTCTACCTGTCTCCTACTATCTATCTTGTCTTTCTTGAGCTCCTTCTTTCCATATATCCCCCATGGTTTCTTTCCTGGCTCTTGAAGTTACATCAGGATACATACTCACATCTAGGAGTTTGGAGCTTAAGATCCGTAAATGAGAGATAATATATGTTGCTTATTTTCCTGAGTCTGTTACTTCACTTGGTATAAAAGTTTCTAGTTCCATCCATTTATCAACAAAGTTCATGATTTCATTTTTCTTTACCACTAAGAAGAACTCCATAGTATAAATGTACCACATTTTCATTATCCATTCATCAGCTGAGGGACATTAGGTTTCCGTTTTCTAGATATTGTGAAAAGAGCAACAACAGATATGGTTATGCAAGTATCTCTATAGTAGGATAAGTTCATTGGTACCCTAAGTGTGTCCTGTCATCCACAGTAGGATTTTATGTACTAGTTCTGGGAGATAACCAAGAGTTTTGGCAATAGCCTGTGTTATTTTGGGAGTCTCCTGGACCACCTTCACCAACCACTCTAATGGGGTCTCTTCTGTCTGGCACTGTGTTCCCTGCCAAGCAGCTCCCAGGTATACATATGCATTAATGGTCATCTTTTCTTACTGCTGAGTTAGATGTACCACATTTTCATCAACCATTCATCAGTTTAGGGACATTTAGATTGTTGCCATTTCTTAACTATTATAAAGAGTGCAGCAACAAACACAGATGCACAGGTATCTCTACAATAGGAAGAATCCTTTGGGTATATGCCAAGGAGTGGTATAACTGGATCATATGGTAGGTAGATTTTTAGATTTTAGATGGTTCTCCATATTGCTTTCTATAGTGATTGCATAAGTTTGCATTCCCACCAGCAGTGAATGAGAATTCCTCTTTTTCCACAACCTCCAATGCATTTTGGGGTCTTTTAGTCTCTTGATCTTAGCCAATCTGACTCGGGTAAGATGGAATCTTAAAGTAGTTTTTATCTGCATTTCTCTAATTACTAAGGATGTTGGGCACTTTTTAAGGTGTTTCTTAGCCATTTTTATTCCATCATTTGAGAACTCACTGTTTATGTCTATCACCCATCTTTTTATTGGGTCATTTATTTTATTATTTCTTTCTTTTTTGAGTTATTTGTATATTCTGGATATTACTCCTCTGTTGGAGTTGTAGCTGGTGAAGATTTTCTTCTACTCAGTGGGTTTCCTTTTCCCTTCCTTGGTTGTTTCTTTTGCTGTACAGAAGCTTTGTAATTTAATGAGGTCCCACTTACTGATTGTTGAAACTAGTACCAGAGCAGCTGGTGTCCAATTTAGAAAGCCCTTCCCTATACCTGTATATTGGAGGGTTCTGCCTACATTTCCTTTTAGCAGTTTCTGAGTTTCAGGTTTAATATTGAGGCTTAATATTGAGGTTTAATATCCATTTGGTGTTGACTTTTGTGCAGGGTGAGAGATAAGGGTCAAGTTTCATTCTTCTGAAAGTAGAGATACAATTTTGCCAGCACCACTTGTTGAAGATGCTATCTTTCCTCCATTGTACATTTTTAGTACCTTTGTCAAATATCAAGTGGCTAAAATTATAAGTACTAATGTTTGGATCTTCTACTGTGTTCCATTGATCTACATGTATATATTTGTGCCAGTACCATGCTATTTTTATGACTATAGCTCTGTAATATAATCTGAGATCTGGTATGGTGATCCCCCAGTATTGTTCTTTTTGCCCAACATTGTTCTGGCTATTCTGTGTCTTTCATGATTTCATATGAATTCCAAGATGATATTTTTCAAGCTCTGTGAAGAATGTCATGGGTGTTTCGATTAGGATTGCATTGAATCTATAAATTGATTTGGTAAGATGGTGATTTTCACAATATTGATTCTACCAATCCATGAGCACAGGAGGTCTTTCCATCTCCTAATGTCTTCCTCTATTTCTTTCTTTAGAGTTCTGAAGTTTTCTTGTAAGATCTTTAATGTCTTTGGTTGGGTTTATTCCTAAAATTTTTTTGAAGCTATTGAGAATGGGAGGGTTTCTTTGAGTGCCTTTTCTGATTGATTGTTATTGGTATATAGAAAGGCTACTGATATTTGCAAGTTGATTTTCTAACCTGCCATATTACTGAAAGTATTAATCATTTCTAACAGTTTTCTAGTGGAATTTTGGGGCTCTTGTGTATATCATGTCATCTTCAACTAGAGATAATTTGACCTCTTCTTTTCCAGTTGGTACTCTTTTAATTTTCTTCTCTTGTCTTATTGCTTTTGCAAGAGTTTCAAGCACTATATTGAAAAGGAGTGGAGATAGTGGAAAGCCCTGTCTTGCTCCTAATTTTAATGGGAATGCTTCCAATTTTTCTCCAATTAGAATGATGTTGGCTGTGGGTTTGTTGTGTATAGCTTTAATTATGTTGAGGTATGTCCCCTCAAGATCAATTCTTTCTAGGACTTGTAACATGAATACATGTTGGGTTTTGAGATGACCATGTGGTTTCTGTCTTTAAGTAACCTGTATTTTTTATTACGTTTATTGACTTTTGAATATTGAACCATCCTTGCATCTCTGGAATATAGCCAACTTGATCATGATGGATGATCTTTTTGATGTGTGTCTGTATGCAGTTTGCGAGTATTTTGTTGAGTATCTTTGCATCTATGTTCATTAAGGATACAGGTTTATAGTTCTCTTTTTTGGTTGTATCTTTACCTGGTTTTTGTATTAGAGTGATATTGGCTTCATAGAAAGAGTTTGGGAGTTTTCCCTTGTGTGATGGCTAATTCTGGATGTCAACTTGACTGGATCTTGGATTAACTGAAATGAGAGATCTTCTTGATTGGATCATCTGAAGCTGGAAGACACACCCTAAATGTGGGTGTTACCTTCTGATGGCAGCCCATATAAAAGGCCATGGCAGAGGAGATTGCCTGGCTTCTTGCTGCTTGCCTTCTCTCTTGCTGGTGAGTTCGTCTTGCTGCTGTAGACTGAAGACTAGCTGATCTTTTGGAATTTGTCAGACCTTCAGCACCAGATTGGGACTACTGAGACATCCAGCCTCATGGACTGAGCGACTATGGAGTCTCAGCCTCTCCAGTGTGGTGCAGCCACTGTTGGACTACTCGGACTCTATCCTATGAACTAAGCTGATAAATTCCTATACATATATATTCATTCTACTGGTTCTGTTTCTTTGGAGAATCCCGACTAATACAGATTGTGGTACCGAGAGTTGTTCTAGAAAAACAGAATTGAAAGGATGAATTTTTTTAATGGGCTTGTTGGTATCTGGAGCAGCCTCTCCAACTCAGAGTCTTCAGGCAGCATGGTGAGCACTGAAAACCCATGGTGTAGACTATTTGAAACAATTATGGAGATAAGCACATTTGAATCTTCTAACTCACTTCTTGTGAAGAGCAAGGAATTTAGTGGCTCTATACATAAAACAATTAACAATTTGTGGAAAAATAAGAAAAATAGTGATGCTGGCTGGTTACTTCTAGCATCTCTGGATAAAGTGATGAAGATAAACAATGAGCTTAATGATAAAATTGACAAGCTCCAGATTTGAATCAACAGTTTAAAAGTTTCCAAGTGTGCTCTGGAACAGAATCTTCTCTCCAGCAGCCAGAGAGCTAAAGCTGCAGAAAATTAAGCTGGAGTCTTTATTATATGTTTGGCTGACCTTCAACGCAAATCTAATTCCCAGAGTATCAGCAGTAAAGGTGAGGGCTTTGGTTGGGAAAGACTGGAATCCTGACACGTGGGATGGAGATGTGTGGGAGAACTCTGAGGGGGCTAAGGATTTAGAATCCTCACATTCTGAGGAATTTACTTCACCTGGTGAATTAATCTCCCCACCCTCAGCAGACCCACCCTCTGCACCCTTCTCCGAGGAAACTAATCCCATTGAGGAAACATCCCATTCAGCAAGACAGAGGTGATGTTCCTCAGGGCCCAGTTATTGTTGTATCTAGACCTATAACCAGACTCAAAGCTAAGCAGACCCCTAGAGGAGAGATAGAAAGTGTGGTCCATGAGGAGGTGCGCTACACCACTAAAGAACTTGCTAATTTGTTAATTCACTCAAGAACCTGGTGGTAGGTTGACTACATTGGACCACTTCCATCTTGGAGGGGACAGCACTTTGTTCTTACAGGAGTAGACACTTACTCTGGTTATGTATTTGCCTTTCCTGCATGTAATGCTTCTGCCAAAACTACCATCCAGAGACTTACAGAATGCCTTATCCACTGTCATGGCATTCTGTACAGCATTGCTTCTGACCAGGGAACTCACTTCACAGCCAAAGAAGTGCTTCAGTGGGCCCACGGACATGGAATCCACTGGTCTTACCATGTTCCTCACCATCCCAAAACAGCTGGCTTGATGGAACAATGGAATGGCCTCTTGACAGTTACAGCGCCAATTAGATGGCAATAGCCTGGAGGGCTGGAACAGGGTCCTCCAGAAAGCAGTGTATGCTTTGAATCAGCATCCAATATACGGTACAGTTTCCCCTACAGCCAGTGTCTTAGTTTGTTTCTTCATTTCTGTGACAAAACCCTCTGACCACTACCAACTTGGGGAGGAAAGGGTTTATTCAGCTTACATCTCCCAGGTCACAGTTTATCAGGGAGGCCAAGGTAGGAACTCTGGGCAGGAGCCTGGAGGCAGGAACTGGAGCACAGACCATGGAGGAATGCTGCTTACTGGCTTGCTCCCCTGGCCGCTGCTCAGCCTGCTTTCTTATGCAATGCAGGCCTACCTGCCCAGGGGTGGCACCACCCACAGTGGGCTGGGCCCTCCCACATCACTCAGCAATCAAGAAGATGTCCCATGGACATGGCCATAGGCCAGTCCAATGAAGGAAATTCCCCAGTTGAGGCTCCCTCAACCCAGGTGTGCCAAGTTGACACTAAAGCTATCCAGCTCAGCCAGGATTCATGGGTCCAGGAATCAAGGGGTGGAAGTGGGAATGATTCCACTCACTATCACCTCTGGCAACCCACTAGGAAAATTTTTGTTTCCTGTACCCTCGACTTTGCACTCTGCTGGCTTAGAAGTTTTGCTTCCAGAGGAGGGAGTGCTTCTGCCAGGGGACACAACAAGCATTCTGTTGAACTGGAAGCTAAGACTTCTCCCTGGCCACTTTGGGCTCCCTTAAGTCAGCAGGCTAAGAAAGGGATAACAGTATTAGGAGGGGTGATTGACCCAGACTACCAGGGGGAAATTGGACTGATTCTCCACAACGGAGATAACGAAGATTATATCTGGAAGGCAGGAGATTTCCTTAGGGTGACTTTTGGTGTTACCATGTCCTGTGATTAAGGTCAATGGGAAACTGCAACAACCCAATCCAGACAGGACAACAAATGGCCCAGACTCTTCAGGGATGAAAGTATGGATCACTCCTCCAGGGAAAGAGCCAAAACCTTCAGAGTTGTTTGCTGATGGTAGAGGAAATACAGAATCGGTAGTAGAGGAAGGTAGATACAAACACCAACTTAGGCCACGTGACCAGTTGCAGAAATGTGGATTATAACTGACATGAGTATTTTTGTCCTATTTGGTTAAGAATAGGCTTGTGCATGTATACACATATGTTAAGCAGATATTTGTGTTATTCTTTTTTGAATGTATAATTGAGATAAGTGTTAAGTGGTTAAGTGTTGTGAACCTATATGATTATATTGGTTTATGAGACACTAAAAGACTAAGCATTCCTTGATGACCTTATCGCCTACTCTAGGATATATAATGCATTGGTCATTGCATGATGGGATAGTTATACCATGTTAGGTGAAATTATGACCTTAACATTGTTTTCATTTGTCAATTAAGCATGCCTTAGAGAGATGCTATTGGGTGTCAAGTTGACAAGGGGTAGACTTGTGATGGCTAATCCTGGATGACAACTGGATCTGGGATTAACTGAAATTAGAGAGATATTCTTAATTGGATCATCTCAAGCTGGAAGACACACCCTAAATGTGGGTGTTACCTTCTGATGGCAGTCCATATAAAAGGCCATGGCAGAGGAGAACGTATTTTGCTTTTTTGCTGCTTGCCTTCTCTCACGCTGGTGGGTCCATCTTGCTGCTGTAGACTGAAGACTAGCTGATCTTTTGGAATTCATCAGACCTCCAGTGCCAGGTTGGGACTATGGAGACATCCAGCCTCATGGACTGAGTGACTATGGATTCTCAGCCTTTCCAGTGTGGTGCAGCCATCTTTGGACTACTTGGACTCTATCCTGTAAGCTAAGCTGATAAATCCCTATACATATATATTCATTTTACCGGTTCTGTTTCTTTGGAGAACCTGACTAATACACCTTGTTTCTAGATTTTTGAATAATTTAAGCAGTATTGGTTATAGATTTTCTTTCAATGTCTGGTAGAATTCTGCTGTGAAACCATCTCGGCCTGGGCTTTTTTTTTTTAAATCACGAGGTTTTGTATTATTGTTTCAATTTCCTTATATGTTATGGATCTGTTTAGACTGTTGATCTCCTCTTGGTTTAACTTTAGGGGCTTCCATGATTTTAGAAATTCATCAATTTCTTCTAGATTTTCAAATTTAATGGAGTATAGATTTTTAAAGTATTCCCTTACAATGTTTTGGAATTTTTTGGTGTCTGTTGTGATGTTTCCCCTTTTGTCTCTGATTTTGTTGATTTGGATTTGCTCTGTCTTTCTTTTCATTAACTGGTCTAAAGGTCTGTCTACCTTGTTTAACCTTTCAAAGAAAAAGCTCTTAGATTCATTGATTCTTCTGTATTGTTTTCTTTGTTTCTATTTCATTAATTTTTACTCTGATTTTTGTTATTTCTTCTCATCTACTAGGTTTGGGGTTGGTTTGTTTTTGCCTCTCCAGAGTCTTCAGTTGTACTGTCAATTTGTCTACATGTGTTTTTCCTGATTTTTTTAAATATAAGCACTAATAGCTATGGACTTCCCTCTTAGGACTGCTTTTAAACTGTCCCAGAGGTTTTGTTGTGTTATGTTCTCATTTTCACTTTGTTCCAGTAATACTTTTATTTCTTAATTTCTTTTTTTGGCCCATTCATGATTCAGGAGTGTGTTGTTTATTCTCCATGAGTTCATGTATTTACTAGAGCTTCTTTTGCTGTTGGCTATAAGCTTTGTTGCACTGTGGTCTGATAGAAGGCATCAAATTATTTCTTTTTTTTGTATGTGTTGAGATTTGTTTTGTGCCCCAGAATGTGGCCAATTTTAGAATAACTTGCATGACCTGCTGAGTAGATCATATATTCTTTGGTGCTTGGGTAATATATTCTGTATATGTCTCTTATGTCCATTTCATGTAATATGTCATTTAATTCAGATTTCTCTTTATTTATTCTTTGTCCAGTTGGCATGTCTATTGAAGACAGTGGAGTATTAAAGTCACCTACTATTACTGAGTTGGGGTTAATCTCTGCCCTGGAGTACTGATTTTATGAACTTGAGTGCTCCCGAGTTTGGTGCATATATGTTCATGATTGTAATATCTTCTTGGTCCATTGTTCCTTTGATTAGAATGAAATAACACTCTTTATCTCTTTTGACAAGTTTTCATTTGAAGTCTGTTTTGTCCAATATTAAAGTTGTGACACATGGTTACTTCTTAGGGCCATTTGATCAGAATATTTTTTCCATCCACTCACCCTGAGATAGTATCTATCCTTGAAGGTGAGATGAGTTTCTTGGAAACAACAAAAAGATAGGTTTTCTTTCTTGATCCATTTCACCAGCCTGTGTCTTTTGACTGGGTGCTGAGGCCAGTGTTATTATTGAAAGGTATGTATTGGACACTGTAATGTTAATTTCTTTATGTTTGTGGCCCTATTTTGTGTTTCTGTTGTTATACCTTTCTTTGTTTTCTTTCTTAGGATATATTCATTCCTTTCTTGGGTCTTTTGTATTACTTCAAGTATTCTCTGTAGGGCTGGTTTGGATGACAAATTCAGTCTATTCATGTCATGGAAAATTTTCCATTCCCCTTCACATTGAAAGATAGTTTTGATGGATAAGATATTCAGGGTTGGCATCTGTGGTTGTTTAGAGCTGGGAATACTTTGGTCCAAGCTCTTCTGACTTTCATAGTTTGCATTGAAAACTAAACTGTAATTCTGATGGGTTTTCCTTTATATGTAACTTGTTGTTTTTCTCTGGCAGTTTTCAGTACCCTCTCTTTGTTCTGTACATTTAATGCTTTTACTATGACATTCCATGGGGAATTTCTGTTCTGATCATGTCTAATTGGTGTTCTATGTGCTTCTTGAACTTCTATAGGTACATTTTCCCTTAAATTAGGGAAGTTTTCTTCTGTAATCCTATTGAAGATCTGTTCAATGCCATTGACTTGAGATTTTTCTCCTTCCCATATCACTATAATTTGTAAGTTTGGTCATTTCATATTGTCCCACATTTCCTGAGTATTCCATTCCTGTGTTTTTATGAATTTTGCATAGTTTTTGCTTAAGGAGTTCAGATCTTCAACTTTATCAACCAGTCTTAATATTCTATTTTCCATTTCATTCATTCTGCTTGTGAAGCTTTCTCCTGTTGTTTCTAATTGGTTTATTGAGTTTTCCAGTTCCATGTTCATTTTCATTTGGGTTTCCTGCACTATCTCTATCTCTTTAGTGAATTTGGTTTTCAAGTTATGAATTGTTTTTTAATTCATATGAATGAATAGCTTATGAATTTCATTAAGCCACATATTTGTATATTCTTGGGCTTCCATCATAAGTTTATGCCTTTCCTCTTTAACTTCTTTGAGTTGTCTGTGTTTTCTTGAAGTTCTTTGATCATGTTTATGATTGTTCTTTTAAATTTTGTATCTGGGTGTTCTTCAGGGTGGTTCTCATTGCTGTGCTCTTCTATAGGACTAGTAGTTTTTGTTGGGGGGTATTTTTTCCTGGCTTTTCTTACTGTGTTTTTGCATTGCCATTTGGGAATATGGATGTTCTTTGTTGGTTATGTGTCCAACAGGAACTTCTTATTTGCTTTTTTAAACTTAATTTTGGTTCGTTAATATTGTTTATGTATCTTAGTTACTTTTTGATCAGGTATGGAAGATAAATTTTTGGGTGTTTCAAGTTCTTCCAGGGTAGTAGAATTGTCAGAGTCCTGGCTGAGCAGGTCTACCTGCTTGATCCAGAGACTGGAAAGTTGGCAGTAGGGGGAGCACCTGGGGAAGCACTATGGAGGATCTATGGTAGGGTGTTGAGTTAGTCTGATTTAGGAAGCTAGTCCCGGGATCTGAGGTGAAGGAATTGGGGCCCAACTGTGACAGACTGGACAGGGTGGGGGTAGATGAGGGAAATGGAGTAGAGAGGTTGTGTCATTTGTTCTTAATCTTAGCCATTCTGACTAGGGTTAGGTGAAATTTTAAAGTGCTTTTGATTAAAATTTTCCTGATTACAAAAATATTGAACATTTTTCAAGGTGTTTCTTAACCTTTATTATTTCTTCTTTTAAGAGAACTCTCTGTTCAGATTCATAGCCCATCTTTTAATTGGGTCATTTGTTTCCTTGGATGTACAACTCTTCAGTTTAATTTGTCAGTTGTTGACCTTAACTCCTGAACAACTGATGTCCTATCTAGAAAGTCTTTTCTTGCACCTATATCTTATATATAGGTGATTATATACTGATTATATGTTTTTCTAACATTTAAGCATTTCAGGCTTCATATTGTGCTCTTTGATCCATTTGGAGTAGTTTTTTGTACAAGGTGATAGGTAGGGTTCTGATTTCATTTTTCTACACATGGAAATCCAATTTTCCCAGCACCATTTGTTGAAGGTGCTTTCCTCCAGTGTGTTCTAGACTTTTTTTCAATATGAGGTGGCTGACATTGCATGCACCCAAGTTTGGGTCTTCTATTTTGTTCCATTAATCTACATCTGTTTTTGTTCCAATAGTATGCTGTTTTTATGACTGTGGCTCTGTAATATAGATTGAGGTCTGGCATTGGTCTTTGTGCTCAGGATTACTTTGGCTATCCAGGGTCTTCTGTGTTAGATGAATTTCTTGATGGATTTTTCTAATTCTCTGAAGAATGTCATGGGGATTTTGATTGGGATTGCATTGAATGTGTAAATTGCTTTTGGTAGGATGGTCATTTTCACCATATTGCTTCTGATAATCCATGAGCACAGGAGGTCTTTACCTCTCCTTGTGTCTTTCTCAATCCCTTATTTTAAAAATTTAAAGTTTTTATTGAAAATCTCTTTAATGTCTTTTGTTAGGTTTATTCCCAGATTTTTTAAGGCTATTGTGACTGAAAGAGTTACCTCAAACTCTTTCTCAGATTTCTTGTTATTTGTATATAGAAAGCTACTGGTGGAATTTTTAGGATGTCTTATACATAATATTATATCTACAAATAGGGATAATTTGACTTATTTTTTCCAATTGCTCTAGCTAGAATTTTATTTATTTATTTATTTCATTGCTCTAGCTAGAATTTTATGCTGTATATTACAAAGTAGTAGGGGATAGTGGACAGTCTTATCTGGCTCCTGATTTTAATGAGAATGCTTCATATTTTTCTCCATCTGGATGATGTTGGCTATGGGGTTTTTTTATATAGCCTTAACTATGTTATGGTATATTTCCTCTATTCCAATTCTGTCTATGTCTTTCAATTTGGTAAGTTCTTTGTATATTTTGGTAGCAAACTCTGTGTACTAGATTGTACCCTTTGCTGTATAGAAGATTTTTACCTTCATGAGATCCTTTTTTTTTTATCACTTCCTACTCTCAATGCCTATGCTACTGGGACCCTATTCAGAAAGTACTTTCCTATGCCCATAAATTGAAATATATTCCCTCTCTCTTCTAGCTGATTCAACATATCAGGTCTTGTGTTGTGGTCCTTGACCTATATTTTGTTGCATTTTATGCAGGGTGAGAGATAAGAATTTAATTTCATTCTTCTATGTGTAATTTGAACAGCACCATTTGTTGAAGATACTGTTTTTTATCCATGTTTATTTTTGGTTTCTTTGTCAAAAATCATGTGAAATAGCCATGTGAGCTTATATCTGAGTCCTAAATTGTACTCCATTGAGCAATGTATCTATTTTTATGCAAGTACTATCCTGTTATTAGTATGGCTCTATAGTGTAACTTGAAATTAGGGATGGTGATACCTCCAAGTAGTGTTTTTCATTGTTTGGCTGTATGAGGTCTTGTGTGTTTCCAGATGAATTTTAAGACTGTACTTTCAGTTTCTGTAAAGAATCGCATTGGAATTTTATGGGCATTACATTGAATTTATAGATTACTTTTGGTGGAATGGCCTTTTTCACAACATGAACATTAGTAATGCATAAGAATGAGAGGTTGCTCCACATTCTACTGTTTTTCCAAATTTCCTTCCTTTCCTTCCCTTCCCTTTCCTTTTCTTTTTCTCTTTTCTTTTCTTGGCATCATGAAGTTTCATTGTACAAGTCTTTCAATTCCTTGGTTAAATTTATTCCAAACTATTTTCATAAAGGAGGCTATTATTAATGAGATTGTTTCCCTGACTTCTTTCTCAGTGTGTTGTTAATTCTTAATGGAAGGCTACTGATTTTTTGTGTATTAATGATGTATCCTGCCACTTTGCGGAAAGTGCTTATCAGCTGTGGGGGTTTTGTTGTGGAATCTGTAGTGGCTGATGTATAGAATCACATCATCTGCAAGTAAGGATCCTTTGACTTCCTTTCCTCACTGTCTGCTTCATGAGCCTTGCTGCTGTAGCTAAGATTTCCAGCACCATATTGAACATGAAGAAGAGAGTGCCCCCCCCCTGTGATTTTAGTGAGAATTCTTCAACTTTTTCTCCACTTAACATGATGTTGTCTGTAGATTTGTTGTATATTGCCTCTGCTATAGATGTCCTCTGTATCTCTAGATTCTCCAGGACTTTTATCGTGAAAGAATGATGGATTTTGTCAAAGGCTTTTTCAGAATGTAATGAGGTGATCATGTGGTTTCTGTCCTTGAGTCTGTTTATGTGGTAGATTACATTTATTGATTTACATAAATTGAACCATCCCTGCATCTCCAAAATGAAGCTGGTGTGATCCTGGGGGATGAATTTTTTAAAATATTTTCTTTCTTTGGTTTTCAAGTATTTTCTTGATTTTTTTGCACCTATATTCAACAGGGAGATTGTTCTATAACTTTCTTTTTGTATTATGTATCATTATGTGGTTTAGGTATGTATTATGCAGGCTTTGAAAGATAATTTGGGGTCTTTCTTTCCTCTTCTATTTTGTGGAATAGTTTGAGAAGCATTGGTTTTAGCTGTATTTTAATGGTCTGGTGTAATTTTCAGGTAGATCCATCCAGGCCAGGGCTTTGTTTGGATAACAGATAATACAACCAAGAGACCCAGATTTTCCTGGGTTCAAAGCAGAATGAGCTGATAGACAGATGTTTCAGGAACAGTTGGTCTCTGTGGGTTTGTGGGACCCAAAGGAACATTGAAGTAAACTTTTGATACTCGCTTTGACTTTGTGAAATAAGATTGGTGGTGGCAGGTCAAAGAAGACACCTAATGACCTAGAAATTCATTGAAAACCAAGTTCTCTTGTTAAGGCTGAGAGCATTCATCTGTAAGTACAAATGTAAATATTTACAAGGCAATTTGGGACCATATCAGTTTACCTACACAACAACATTAAGTTTCTCTAGGGCCAAAAAGCTCCTTAACCATGGATTTTTCACTGGGTTTATAGTACCAGACATGAATTACCACCTGTGGAATAGGCCTTAAATCCAGTTAGAGGCTACAAGTTACTCCATCACTGCCATGTCCCAGTGGGCAGATCTTGCCTGGCAGGTTGGCACTGTAGTTCATAGGGTTCACAGCTGATTAAGAATGTTGATGTCTTTTCTCCCCCATTTGCCTGAGTTATGACTTCTGGGACTATGGAAACTAGCTAGCGTGGAGGAAGCTTCCAGCTTAGTTTCAGCTTGATTTCTCTCTATCTTGTAATGAAGGTGTGTGGAACATGGTCTTTAAGGAAAAGTCACAGGCTAGGGGAAGTGGGGTTCATCTTAGCCCAGCAATGCAGCTAAGATAGCCAAGAGAAGCACTCCAGATCCAAAGTGATAGGCAACATCATCCCCCTCCTGTGGCTCTCATGTCTTCCAGCAATGTTTATGTCTATACAGTAGATGGGGCTCCAACTACGGCAGTTACTTTATATCTGTCTATCTATCTATCTATCTATCTATCTATCTATCATCTATCATCTATCTATCATCTATCTATCTCTACCTACCTATCATTTATCTATCTATCTATCACCTATCATCATCTATCTATCTCTATCTACCTATCATTTATCTATCTATCATCATCTATCTATCTATCTCTATCTACTTATCATTTATCTATCTATCTATCTACCATCTATCTACCTACTTACCTATCTACATATGTTTGTGTGCCTGTGTGTGTGTGCCTGTGTATCTGTGTGTCTGTGTGTGTGTACAATGGTTGATTATACAGCGGTCGATTACTCAACCACTGAAGAATGAAATTGTGACATTTTTTGGCATCCTGGATAAGCCTGCATATTATTATATTATTTTAAATGAAATAAGATAGGTACAGAGAGATGAGTTAACACATTTTCACTAGTATGTGGTAGCAATCTTATTAAGTTGCTTGCATAGAATTAAAGAGTGGAGTTGTGAATAGTAACATTTGGAACAATAGGGCAGATCAAAGATGCCTAATGAATGCAAAAGAGCAGCTGGGCAGAGGAAATAATTTCCAATGCACAGTTACACAGAAAGACAACTATGGCCAACAATTCACTGAGAATTATGAAACAACTAGTAAGATTTTATATGTTCTTGGCACAAGGAAATGAGCTGGTGGATGTGCCAGTTACTCTGATTAGACCATTAAACATTGTGTAGAGACACTGAAATATATTGTATGCTGTAAAGACAGTTATTATGTATCAGGTCATGTAAAAATAAGTAAAGGAGTCAAGCAGGTTTGAGATGCCAGAAGGCTCCTGGCCTTCCCTTTATGTCCCTGTAAAGGAAGAATTCACTTCCCTCTTCAAGGAGGTTGGGACAACCACAAAATTACTCTGCTGATAAAAACACCAGTGACTGGTGCCCACATAAGGATATGTTAAAATGTTAACTTTTAATGTATTAATTTACTCAGTAATTATGCACTGATAAGGATAAAATAAATATTATCATGTAGGTGGATAAAGATGTTCCTTTGTCTCCCTCTGCAGACACTAGTGTCTGCACCATAAGTCTAACAAAAACCATGTGCCAGATCCGGTTTTTATGAACAAATGTTTGTGTTTGACTTTATTACTCTGGCCTCAGTGCACAGCACACATCACCTGTAAAAAATTTCAGCCTGTACTTTGACCTCACATAGGAATCTCAAACTTGCTATTTAGAAATCCTCGGGAAATTAAACTGAAAGTCTTGGCAAAGGACAACATGTACCACAGGTCACCCCAGACAGAGGAAAGATAAACAATATTGGACCAATAACACTTGCTATCAAAAGTAACCAATTAGTTGTCTCTGTGGGGACAGTTGTGCACAATATTTTTGATCTATTCCTTTCATTAATAACAAGCTTTGGGAGTACTCTGTTCCCTAGCTAGGAGCATCCTGCTTATGACCAAATTCTTGTGGGGAAATCACCAAAGATATTTTAGGCCTGTGATTTTGGAGATTATAACTATGGTACAATCCAACATAAATGTTTCTGCACTCAGTTATAGAAGATCAAAAAGGAGAAAGCTGGGCAGCTGAAAGGTCAGATGTACCCCTAACGATGAGCAGTGTGACAGAAGACTTCACAGGCTGCCCTGCAGGTCCTAGGGCTCAGAGGTAAGTGAGGAGAGGAGTGCACTCAGGGATCTTGCCCATGACAGTGGGAGAGAGACACACACTCTACTCTGCTGCCAGCAACTTGGTACTGAGACTCTACAACTGCCATCACAGAACGATCTAATGAAGAGACAAGAGAGAGAAGAAAGTTTGGGACCATTGCTATGAGTGAAGGGATGGTACCATGATCCCTAAACATCCTTCCTAAGTACATTAGTGCTTTGAAAGACTGTCACTCTCAGATTGTTGCATGCTAGGATGCAGCCCAGAAAACTAAAGCTAAGTCTTCGATTTACAGCACATACACTATAGTGGTGAAGTCCCTAGTGTCTGTTGTCTCGGCCTGCTTCTGTAAGGTGGTTGTGCTAAAACAGCTCAGGTCTAAGAGACTCGTTGTCCTTAGCTCTGCCATGTGTCTTCACTAATACGTGAAGGATGAGAAATACAAGATCAATAGAGTGTAACTACCATATAGGTTTGAGACATTGTCAATTGGACATTTTCTCCTATTAAAAATATCGGGTCAATAAAAAAAGAAAAGAACATTGGATCAATGGGTAAAATGTCACTTGCCACCAAGACCAATGACCCAAGTTCAATCTCCAGGACCTCTATGGTGGAAAGAGAGAACTCATCTTGTAATTTTTCATCTGACCTACTTACACACATGCATGCACGCACGCACACACACACACACACACACACACACACACACGCACACCATTAAATGAAAATGTAACAAAGATTTTAAAAATACTTTCTCACAATATTGGAAAACAGCATGAATTTGGACTCAGACAAGCATGGCTAGAGTTCAAGCTGTGATACCACTGCTGCCACTCAACCTCTCTGAGTCGCTGAAAATTTTGATTCCTCCTCCTGGAGGAACAGGGATTGAAACCACTTAACACGATAGTGTAGCCGGGGAGAGAAATACTAAAGTTAGTTGACCGGTATAGTGTTAGTGGTAGTGATAATGGTGGTGATGACAGTGATGGTGATGACATCTGGACCAATAACCATGGTATTATAGTTAGGCTTAGCAACACCCAGGTACCAGTGCCATCAAATGCAAAAGGAATAATACACTTCATTTTATTTTATTTTTAGCACAACTGGAGGCAGCAGCTGAATGGCTTACTTGTGTGTACCCCCAGATCTTTAGTGCTCTTTGTGATCTCTCTACTACAGGTTAAGGCCTCTGGGAAGGCTATGACTGTGGAAGTGGGGAATGGGGTAGCTGTCCAGGAGCTCACCCTAGAGGGCTTTCCTGCTGTCCAGCACCTGGGGGAGGTTCTCTCCTCCGTGCACCTGCTGGCATACCTGGCCTCCACCATGGGAAACGCAGTCATTGTTGCCCTTGTCTGTGCTGATGCCCGTCTCCAGACACCCATGTTCTTTCTCCTCAGTATTTTCTCCTTTATGGAGTGTTGTTTCACGAGTGCTGTTATTCCGAAGTTACTGGTTATATTTCTTTTAGGTCAACAAACAACTTCCTTTGCTGCCTGTTTCATACAAGCCTTTGCTTTTCTGTTTCTTGGGGCAGCAGGCCTCCTCCTCATAGCTGTGATGTCACTGGATGGGTATGTGGCCATCTGCAAGCCTCTGCATTACTTCACCATCATGAACCTGAGGACTTGCTTCCTCCTGGTCATGGCCTGCTTTGCTATGAGCTTCACCCTCATCACTGGGCTAGTGGTGAAGGTGTCCCACTTATCCTTCTGTGGCCCCCGTGTCATCCCTCACTTCTTCAGTGACCCTGGCCCACTGATCCACTTGTCCTGTTCTGACACCAGATCTGCTGAAATGCTGGCCTTCTGTTTTGCTTTGTCTTTCCTTCTCACATCGCTTGTTGTAGCTATCTTTGCATACAGCAACATAGTCATCACAATTGTGAATCTCCCAACAGCCAAGGAGAGACAGAAAGCTTTCTCCACCTGCTCCTCCCACCTTAGTCCTCTCTCTGATGTACAGCAGCTGTTTCTTTATATATGTGAAACCTAATCAAAGGAGCAGGCTGGACTCCAACAGAGAGGCTGCTCTTGTCAACACTGTGGTGACACCCCTGCTGAACCCTGTCATCTACACCCTGCGCAATAAGCGGGTCCACCAGGCTCTGAAGAAAATGATAAGTAGAATAAAAACATCAAAATAGGAATGCATCACGTATTCTTGGGGTGGAAAGCATCAGAAGCCTTTTTCCTCCATTTTAATCAGGGCACAAACCATAGCATTCCAGATCCAGAATAAAAAAAAAGTTCACATTCCCTCATTGTAAAGATCTCCTAAAAATGGAGATGTCTGCTACCTCATCCTACACGTTAACAAACTGCAAACGTTTATCATTACTCTCTGTATTCTACATATGTAAGGCAGTGAATTTTAATTGCAGAATCCTTTATTGAATTGTTTTTTATTCAAGTGATATAAACCATGTGCTTGAAATGACCAGATTACACAGTTTTAATTCCACTTTTTCCTATGCATTAACATGTTTTAGCAGAAAAAAATAATTATTTACTAATTTCAGTAAGATAATGGAAATGATTAGTTTGTTTCGGGTTGAGGCTTTGAAGAAATCAATGGAACATGCCAATGCTTCGTCTCCATTTCCTTCAGGACTAACTAGTCCAAGGAACCCATGTTCACAGTGTCCTTCATGTTGAAAAGTATGTGTCACTCTAGCTGTCCTCTCCATTTCTGTTGCTGCTATGTGGCTCGGCTACACGTGCCTTCCTCACGCCAATGTGAGATGGAGAGAACACCATTTGGGGGTCTCAGCTCATTTGCTAAAATATCAAAATTGGCAGTGTCTCAATGATGTGCAAATTCTTACTCTCCTAAACTATTTAAAGTAATTCCATTGGCGCAGCGACAAGCATACACTTGATTGGTTATATGTAGTCCATGCTGAGGCTGTTGCTCTGAAAAATATGTGCAGGCAGCTTGAGAGGGTCATACTTAACACTCATTGTGCAATTTCATACAATGATTCAAGGATGTGGATTATACTTATTTTTCATTTTATACTACTAATCATAAAGTAATTTAAAGAAATTAAGCATTAGTTTGCCCATTGGAATTGAGCTTTCAATTACAAAGATACCTTCTACTTTAAGTCTAATGCTTCTATAATTCAACTTTTAACCTTAGATACCTTATAGTTCCAGTTTTCAGGATATAATGAATCTGATTTATTTTCAGAGAAAATATCTCTAAAGAGCTTAATACTTAACTTGTTATTGTTTGATTATTTGTTTTGAAATAAGATCTCACTATGTTTGGAGTTTGGACTTGCTCTTCTGATACTCCTGCCTCAGACTCCTGAATTCAGGGATAACAGAAATGGGCCACATTGGCCAGCTCTTTTCTTTAAGCTGACTTATAAGATTATATAATTACACATAAAATTTTATGAAATTCCTATTGGATTATGTTTGGCCTTGAAACTAATAATTCAAAATTTAGATTTTATATTGTTGACAAGACAGAGTATTCTAAAAGCCAGATGTGCGTTCTGATTAACCCTATTTTATAGTATGTGGCTATGGACTTCGCAGGAAGGAGAGAACTTCGCACAAAAGAAGTGCATCCAGTGGCTATTACACACATGGGAGCAGAGATAAGAGGGACTCAAGAAGTGGCATGTGGATGGAACACAGAGCACTAATATTAGACTTAATCTTTTTCCCGGGACAAGCCCTGGGTGCCAAGCCTTGTGCTGCTTTCAGTTAATGGGAGTTCCCCAGTTTCTTCATCTCAACCATAAAACGTGAAGATGGAATCAGGTAATCTCTACAGTCCATGTGAAAAATGGCTCAGGAATCTATGTCAAAACCCCATGATCCAGAATTAAAACATATTTAAAAGTTACTTGTCTCATTGATACAATAACAGCCCTCTCAGGAATAGCATAAAGATGAGTCAGGAACCTCAAGTACCAATCTACCTTAAGAATAAACTATCAGAAAATGAAGTTGAAGTAGTCTAGGGCTAACAACTGTAGGAACAAGGCAATGCATTGCTATCAAATTTATAAAATTATTATAAAATACATATCATGTTCAAATGTTAATAAACATTTGCTAATGAGATAGGCCCTGTAATTACCCCAAAGACCTACTTTGCAGGGACATCCACTTCCTCCTAGCTCCTCTCCCTCTCTTTGGGAATTCACCAGATCCTGGTCCAGTACCTATCAGGGACCTGAAAACTGTCAGGAGCTCCTGTCCCCTCCCTTCGTTCAGGATTCACCAGAGCCCTGACTGCAATCCTCCAATTGTTCCATCCAGCCTTGGGAAAACTGTTCCAAGTTCCTAGATCAGGTCTCAGCAGGCATCAGACTGTAGATAACAAGCAGAAGACCTAAGATAAAACTAACAGAAATTGGCATTCCAACCCTACCATGAGTTAACCACTCCTGAACATTATAAACACCTCTGCTGAAAGAATGGTGCCCTGAACAAAAAGGAAAGAAAGCTCATTCAACAAACTCCACATGCACAAATCCCACATAGAAATAAAATAACACATACCCTAAAATAATATGTCTCCTCAAAAATATACAAATCCCATAGTAATTCATACTAATAAACATGACCTGAAAGAATTTCCAGACAGAAAATTTAAAAGAGTGATTACAGTTCTGGTCAAACAACTCAGAAGACAAGAGAAAGAGATGAATGAAATCATAGAGAGTTCAAAGTACTGAAGAAAACCAGCTTGAATGATGCTGAAAATGTTGAAATGATGCCAAAACTCAAGCCAAATAAATACTCAGTGGAAAGGCTCACTAACAGAAGGGACCATGTTGAAGCCAGAGTTGGGGATAGAAAATTTGATGATTTGAATGAGAAGGATCTCCCACTAGGCTTTAATATCTGAACACTTGGTCAGTTGGTGACGCTGTTTGGAGGGTCATGGAATCCCTAGGATGTGCGGCGTTGCTGGAGGAAGTACATCAGGGAGCACTCAGGCTTTGGGAGTTCATAGCCTTGCCCCATCTCCAGATGTCTTTCCCTGCTTCCCCTTGCACGTGTTTGAAGATGTAAGCACCCAGCCTTTTTCTCTAGCTGTGTCCCGCCGTGCCTTTCACCATGATGGATTCTTATCCCTCTGTAACCATAAACCAAATAAACTATTCTTTATATAAGTTGCCTTGATCATGGTATTTTATCACAGCAAAAGTAACTATACAGAAGATGAAGGAGAAGATTTGGATCACTCAATAAAAGTTAGACATTTTAAAAATATGAAAGGATCGTGAGAGAGTTTGGAGACTCCACAAAAAGATCTAACTTTTGAATTATGGACATAGAAGAAGTTTACCAGAATGAAAGCATAGAAAGTATCTTCAGTAGAATTATAGCAGAAAATTTCCCAAAGCTAGATAAAGAGATGCCCATCCAGGTACAAAATGCCTATAGAACTCCAAATAAACAGGACGAGAAAAAGATTCCCCATGGAATATTATACCTAAATATTAAAAACAAAGAATAAAGAAAAGATATTGAAAGCTGAAAGAGAGAAGGCTCAAGTCATTATCAATGGCAAGCCCATCAGCATAATGTCTGATTGGTCAACAGAAGTTTTTAAAGCCAGAAGGGATTGGAAAGATATATTTCAAGTCATGAAAGGCCTCAACTATCACCTCAAACTATTACTCTCAGCAAAATTATCCACTAAAACTGAAGGAGAAAGAAAAACTTTGCATGATAAAAACATAAAGGAATTTAGAGCTCAACAGCTCTACAGAGGATACTAGAAGAAATACTTCAATCTGAACTGAGGGATAAACTCATCCAACATGTCACAGGGAAAAATAAGTAATGTCAGGATAGATAATCAAAAGTGATCTAAGAAAACATCATGAAATTAACAAAATGTCTAGGAATCCTTTTAATAAGTTATGAATGATTATAGCCTCATTTCCACCAATAAACAGACACAGACTAACAGATTGGATTAGAAAATGGAATCCATCTTTTCTTTTTTGTCTTTTTGAGACAGGGTCTCTCTGTAGCCCCAGCTGTCCTGGAACTCAGTATGTGGACCAGGCTGGCCTTGAACTCACAGAGATCCACCTGCCTCAGTCTCCCAAGTGCTGGGATTAAAGGCGTGCGCCTCCAAGAACTGATCAACACTTTCAGTATAGTGGCAGGTTATAAAATCAATCTACAAAACTCATCAGACCATCAATAATAGACACTCTCTTAGGGTAGAAAAATGGAATAAGTTATTACAAGCAAATGGAACCAAGAACAAGCAGGCCTAGTTAGTCTAATCTCTGACAAAACTGACTTTAACCCAAAACTAGTAAGAGATAAGGAGGGACATTTCTTACTACTTACACGAAAAGACTACTAGGAAAATATTACAAGCTAACCAAAATCACACCAAATATAAGGGTACCCAATTTTAACAAAAAATACTACGGGTCTAAAACTACAAATTAATCACAACATAGTTGCAGTGGGTGGCCTTAATACCCCATTGTCACCAATAGGCAGGCCATCATGAAAAGACACCATATATCAAATGAACCTAACAGATATTTAGAGAACATTGCACCGGTACACTAAAGGACACAGTTTAGCCTCAGCAGCTCTTGAAAATTTCTTCAAAACTGACTAAATATTGGGATACAAAGCAAATTTCAAAAAATATAGAGAAGTTGAAAAATATCCTTATTCTATCCAGCCACAAAAGAATAAAGCTGGACATGAACAGTAATAGAAACTAGAGAAAACAAAACAAAATGAACCCATGGAAATAAACAACATACTATTAAATGAAAATTGGGAAATATAAAGGAAAATTTAAAAATTGCAAAGTTGATTTCTATGGAAAACTGGTCATCCTCTGATGACAGTTGTGACAGCTTTGCCTCTGATAATTTTGCAAACATGAAACCTAAATTCAGGTCAGATATCAGTGAAGAACCGGCCAATGGTTTTTATGAGGACTCTGATAATGAATCTTTCTGCAGCTTTTTAGAAAGTGAGGCACAAGATGTGTTCACCTTGCACAAAAGTCAACTCCAAATGGATCAAAGACCTCAATGTGAAACTGGAAACCCTGAAACTATTAGAAGAAAAGATTAGCAGTAACTTACAAGATATAGGTGTAGGAAAAAGATTTTCTAAATCGGACAGAAGTTGCTCAGGAATTAAGGTCAGCAATCAACAAGTGGGACCTCGTTAAACTTAACAGCTTCTGTACAGCAAAAGAAACAATTAAAAAAGTGAAGAGAAAACCCACAGAATGGGAAAAAGTCTTCACCAGTGACACATATGACAGAGGTTTAACATTCAGAATATATAAAGAACTCAAAAAACAAAGAATCAAAAAACCAAATGACCCAATTAAAAGATGGGCTAAAGATCTAAACAGAGAGTTCTTAAATGAAGAAATAAAGATGGCTAAGAAACATCTCAAAAAGTGTTCAACACCATTAGTAATTAGGGAAATGCAAATTAAAGCCACCCTAAGATATCATCTTACCCCAATCAGACTGGCTAGGATCAAGAGAACAAATGATGCCAAATGCTGGTGAGGATGTGGAGAAAGACAAACACTCATTCACTGCCGGTGGGATTGCAAACTCGTGAAACCCCTATGGAAAACAGTGTAGAGAACTCTTAAAAAGCTAAAAATGAACCTACCATATGACCCCTTGGCTTATACCCAAAGAACTCATCCTATTGCAGAGACACTTGTACATCCAAGTTGCTGCTGCTCTTTTCACAATAGCTAAGAGATGGAAGCAACCTAAGTGTCCCTCAACTGACAAGTGGATATTGAAAATGAAGAACATTTACATAATGGAGTTCTACTCAGTAGTAAAGAAAGACAAAATCATGACATTTGCTGGTAAATAGAACTAGAAACTATTATACTAAGTGAAGTAACACAGACTCAGAAAAACAAAGGACATATGTTCTCCCTCATGTGTGGATCCTAGTACCAAATCCTTTTAAATTCAGATCCTTTTAATAAGATGATACTATACAGCAGTCCCTCCTGCATTAAATAACTACCATCATCATGACTTTAGCCTGATTGCTAAACCTCATCACAATTGGGCTTGTTGATGGTTGGGCTCATTCATTAAAGGAGGACCAAGTATGGTCATTGGACCCTGACTGGATTATTCAGCCACTCTTCCCAGCCAACTGTATGTAATTTGACTCTAATCACACATGACCTCCCAGATTTGGGGAGGGCTAAAGTATACAATCTGGGGAAGGCTAGGAAGAGAAGGCATGACCCATGCTGGGTAAAGGCTTCCCAGTGTACATACCCTCAGGCTATACATACACCTCAGTGACCCATCAGTTATCTCGGTAAGTAAGCTCAATAAATTCATTGGTTCCCGAGTAAAACTTTAATCAAACATTGGCTTGACACTAGAACCTTAAAAGGGAATAAGCATTGCTTAGCATCCCCAGGAAAAGAAGTCTCACAACAGATGGAAAATTTATTTGTTAATGCTATTCTGTCTCATAATTTTTTTAAAAAAAAAAAGCAAATGAGGGGCTTGAGAGATGGCTCGGTGGTTAAGAACACTGACTATTCTTGCAGAAGACCCAGGTTCAAATCCCAGCACCCACATGGCAGCTAACAACCATCCATAACTCCAGTTCTAGGGGATCTGGCAGCCTCTTCTGTCCTCCGTGGGCAATGCATGACACAGGTGCAGTTACCTACATGCAGGCATAATACTCATACACATAAAATAAAAATAATAAATAAAATAGTTTAAAAAAAAGAAAATGAGAATGTAAAAGATGTTAAAAGGATATGGGAATAGAGATATTTTCCAAAATAGAAAAAGTGAGGAAGCCTAAACAAGTGATGAAGGTCTGTGTAGGCTTGTTATGAAATATAAAATGATATGACAAAAATATAATATACACATAATCTTAAAATTTCTATGGTCGTAGCTTAGTCAACTAATTTAAGGGACAAAATATATAGCTAGTCATGGTTTATCTGAGAATATTTGGTTTTTTAGTCAAGCTTTATCTATATAACACATGATAATTAAAAGTACCAGGCTGGTGGAACTAACTTCATTGGATATTCAAGAGCCATAGTTTGAGGCCTATACTGATGTATTCAGAGGGACTTAAAGGACACTTTTTGCCCTTTGCCCTCCAAGGTCATCTAAGTTCCAGGGGACTATAGAACAGCTCTCAAAATGTCTAGTAACTGTGGTGAGTCACCTGTCCTCTTATTCAGGGAGGACATGAAGACCCCACCAGATGGACTTGAACCAGTGTCCAGTCTGTAAAGAGGAGGGTCAACTCAGAGGAAACATCTCCATGCTTCTAACTGAAGCCAGCCATGGTCGAGTAGGACCTTTGACTTATCTTCACATAGATGGAACTGGTAAAAGAAAGGAGCTAGGGGTTCCTCCCAAGCCCATGTGACCCCCTAAGGAACAGATCCTCAAACCTTAAAAGTAAAGAAAATTGATT
>NW_008349457.1:1620104-1621085 GCF_000622305.1 Nannospalax galili
TAAAAGATTTTAGGGTTACCTCTTCAGAGAGGGGAATGCTAGAGTAGCAAAAGCCCCATACAAAATAAATCAATCAAAGAAGAAGAAAGAGTACATGAAGTTATCAGAAAAAAAAAAGTGATGGGGAGATATGGGAGAAGTTGGAGGGGAGGGAGTGGGCATGGATTTGATCAAAACACCTTATATGCATGTATGAAATTCTTAATAAATTATTTATTTAAGGAAAAAGATCAAAAGGGGAAAACAAACAAACAAACATGGATACAGTTAAGTGTTCATATTAGTTGACATTTTAAGTGGACAAAGCCAAAACATAGAAGTCTTTAAACCATGTGGAAAAATTAAGCAATTTTTGCAAACTGGAGTATTACCTTGAACAACTGAATGGCTTTCAAGAATTTGTACTGTGCTCAGTGTACAAGTTGAGACTCAGTTGCCATTCATCTCTTCCACATTAACTTTACGTGGTACATCCTTGTATCATATTACTTAAATTGCTACAGAAGAGGCATGCTTGGAAATCAAGATGATGAAACTCTGGAATAGGCTGATTTGAATTCTTGGTGTAAAACTTTAGAAACTTCACATTACTAGTTAAGCTTTGATCCCTTGTTTTAGTTTCATGAAGAAATTATCCTGGGGTTGTTGTGTACAATGGGAAGTGCCTGTTTAGAGATGGATGACTGAATCCCTTGTTAAAAGCCTTACCTCTGCCAGTTTAGTTTCTGCGCAGAAGCTGAGTGTCAGCCCTCCCTCCCCCTGTGCCTTAGTCAGATCAGTTGGCAGGAGTGGAATCTTTATTTTTTAAATTATTTATTTAATAACCACACACTTAAAAGGAGCATTTCATTATAGATGTAACATATTCAGTAACACACTCCAGAGCAAGGATACATCTCTTTCAAAAGTGGCTATAAATTTTTAGGTTCACAGTTGAATTAATACATTCATACAATATTGAACTCAGTATAAACCCTATAA
>NW_008349457.1:1621287-1623738 GCF_000622305.1 Nannospalax galili
TCATCAGGTAGATTTCACTGGTAATGTTTATCACTTCTACTATTTAACATGTAGTAAAATTTTATGCTTGCTCCTCAAATATGTCTTTTTAAAAAACTTGTTGATTTTTCTGTGTGTATATCATACAGAATATCCCACACAATCTTATTCATTTATATACCCACTTCCCAAATGGCACCCTCCCATAGCATCCCCCCTCCCACATACTGGAGCCCACATACTCTGTCATCCTTGTTACTGTCTTCTATGTTGTCAACACCCCCAGCCACTCTCCAGTGCATGTCTGTCATGCCACTTCCAGTGGAGCCTGCGTGAGGAACTCTCTGTGGGTCGAGGCTAAGAAAACTTCAAAGGAAGAATGCCTCCTGGAGATGGCTGTGTTAAAAGAGCATGCCGTGTCTTTGGCTGTTCTACTTTAGTTCCTGTCTTTATTGATGCAATATTATTCTTATTCTTTCTTCATAGAGAGATTGTTTTGTACCTACTTGGATCGTTAGGCCCACCTAAAGAGAAATTAGATATGGATGATTTCCTGGGAACTTAGTCATCTGATACTATACTTCCTCAGGTGTCTCTGTTCAGTCATCAAGAAGCCAAGACAGAGAAAGTCTTAGTCCAGTCAATCTCCCTCAGGTCCTTCCCCTAAGCAATTCTAGGCCTGGATGCTTGAGTTGGCCTAAAAATGTGAGGCTGGGATAGACCTCTGATAATCACATGCATGACTAATCCCAATGATGGGTAAGACCCTCCCAGACTGATGAACCTAAGACAGGGGCCATGAGGGCAATCATGGTTACCCAAGGACGGGCAACTTCAGAACCTGAGGAGAGGCAACCTAAGACAGGGAGGTCATAATAAAATAAGGGAAAAGGGACGGTGACTCCCATTCCCGGGGCTATCCCTAAGAAGCCTCACTTAAAATAATAAGGGGAGATGAAGGGACCTGAGGCTTGAGACCTGAGACCTGGGACCTGAGACCTAAACATACAATAATCAAAGCAGCTAAGAATAGGCAACTTTGGAAACTCTTAGATAAGTTACAGTAAGAATCAAGAGTTTATGTAGGAAATAATAGATGAGTGATTATTCAAGGAAGGAAAGTTTCATGGTATTCATTACAATTCATGGATAGACTTGCCAGATCTAGGCCACCTTGGTGGCCTGCTTAGTAAGGAACAAAAGGAGAGCATACAGAGACAATTAAAGAGTGTGTTTATTTCATGGAAAGTAAGGTGGAATAGTTATGTTTGTAAGTCCCATACTTGGAAGGATTTTATGAGAGCTACATGTTTAGAATGGGATACTGACGTAACGGGGTTTGGGACATATTAATGAACAGGGAAAAAAAAGGCAGATATAAAGCAACATTATTGTGAATCACCTGGAATGCAAATAGAACTATTAATGATTATAGAGCTAGTATTGAAAGCACATAGTGGTTTGAGGTCAGCTCACTGTGTAACCACAGAATATAAATTTTAAAAGTCTCTAATGTGACTCACCAAGATGAAAAACAGAAACTTTCTGTTCAGCACTAGTTAATGTTTGACAATGTATTTTGATTCACCTGTGTTTCACTTTTGTCTCTGGAATCAGAACTCTTAGAAAATGGTTAAACCGCAAAACAATGGCTTATTGATGTAATCATGTAACTTTGTAATTTATAATCTGAGCTCTGCAGCTGCAAAATTACACTCAGACTTTCCCAAACTCCTGTGTGTTTGTCTGTTTGTCATTCGCCAAATCCTTGTCCACCCTTTCGGGGACCCTGCTCCCATTGGACTGAACTGCTCCGGTCTGGGCTGGTCCATCACAGGTGGTGCCTTGAACAGGGACCCTCGAAGGGTAAGCTAATCCCCTCTCTTTCTTTTCAAATATCTTTTCAGGCAAGGATAGGAACGCGTCAGAGCGCTGCAGGCTCACTGGTAAAGGATCACCAGGTTAAGACAACGAGAAGGTAACAATCATGGGGCATTCTCAATCCTGGAACAGAGACTTGTTTCTCTCAATTTTGGGACATATGCTTGAGGGTCGAAGGAGCAAGGTTTCTATAAAAGTATGTTTAGATGCCTCACCAGCTGTGGTCCAAGGAATGGCCTATGCTGCAGCAATGAAGGGACAGCATTTTAGCGCCTACATTCAGAATCTTAAAAACAGACCTAAGAGCAATAATAAGGGGGTCTGTTTCTCATGTGGAAAGCCAGGTCACATGAATAAAGAATGTCCTAGTAAAAATAAAAGGAACAATAGTGGAGAGAGAAAACCTGGTAATAAGGGAGGACCTCCTGGGATGTGTCCCAGGTGTAAGAAAGGAAAACATTGGAAAAATGAATGTAAGTCTAAGTATCATAAAGATGGGACACCCCTAGATAGGGAGAAGAAAAGGAGACAAAAAAACGAGGAGAGGGGCAAGCCCTCAGCCCCTTAAAAGAAAGAGGGATAGAGATGGTG
>NW_008349457.1:1626181-1627038 GCF_000622305.1 Nannospalax galili
TATTTGTGTTACTCCTCTAAAATATAATTCTACTTTGGATTGGAATGTGACCAAAAATCATCTCTTAGGTGTATGGAAAGACACAGATATATCCCATAATATGGAGAATCTACAACAAAAAATTTCTGTGGTAAGCAGAGCACATCTAGATGTCCCAGAAGACATAAAAACTTCAGCCCAATCCCTTAAGGATAATATCTCTTCACTTACTCCTTTTAGATGGATTCATACAATTATTATAGTTGCCATTATATTTAGTTTTTTCTTACTACTATTCCTTAGCCTTCCAATCATCATAAGAGATGATTTTTGTGGCCCCTTTCAGAAGAAAAATTACAGGCTGTAGAACAATTAGTGTTAGAACAACTAAATAAGGGACATTTGGAAGAATC
The DNA here is from genome assembly GCF_000622305.1 of Nannospalax galili. NCBI lineage: Eukaryota > Metazoa > Chordata > Mammalia > Rodentia > Spalacidae > Nannospalax > Nannospalax galili. Next base: position 1,626,574 of record NW_008349457.1, read on the forward strand.
TAATAGTCTGTGAAATACTTCTATATTTGCTATAAGGAAGAAATCAGGGAAATGGAGACTGTTACAAGATCTTAGAGCAATTAATGCTACCATGCAGGATATGGGAGCCTTACAGCCAGTTTTCCCGTCCCCGGCAGCTATACCTGAGGGACTATTTATTGTAATAATTGACTTACAAGACTGTTTTTTCACTATTAAATTGTGTCCACAAGATTCTCAAAGGTTTGCTTTTAGTGTGCCTTCATGTAACTGGCAAAATAAATGTTTTATTGGTCATATAAGAGGACATACTAATTTGCCAGGTATGCTATCTTTAGGTAACAAAATAGCAGATTTATTAACCAAAGAACAATTTATGGGAAATATTATGGAAGTAGCTCAAAAAAGTCATCAATTTCATCATCAAAATGCTTTAGCTTTAAAAAAAATGTTTTATATTACCAGAGAGCAAGCTAGACAAAAGTG
>NW_008349457.1:1627533-1629352 GCF_000622305.1 Nannospalax galili
GACACCAATGTTAAAACATTGGGGTGCTATACAAATAAGAGAACAGCCCCAAGTGCTATGGAAAGACTTATTAACTGGATCCTGGAAAGGACCCAACATTCTAATAACCTCGGGAAGAGGATATGCATTTGTGTTTCCATAGGACGCTGAAGCTCCCATCTGGATTCCTGACAGGTTCATCAGGCCCTACAATGAAGTCTTGAAAAAGAACCAGAAAGACACTGAGAGACATGACCAGAAAGGTGGGGAAACTCAGATTTTCTTATCTACAGAACAAGGCAACACAGGAGGCCATCCATTACCCACTACAGTCTCCTGACTACATTTTAGATAATTCCATTGCTAATCCAGATTATGATTATACCTCTTATTTAACAAATAATGTGCAAAAGTTTAATGGTTATATTTCTTATATTCCCAATACATTAAAAAAAACAGTTAGGAGATGGTACACTCCTGGATGGGTGGCACCTATTTACATTAGCCACTCTCCTACAGACAATAAGACTAGTATTTATTTTTAGCCTTTTCCGCCTTTTTGTGGCTGCCAACATGTTGCTCTTAAAGAAGCTTAAAGAAACTAAAACTACATTTATTGGAGTAAGAGCATGTATAAATTATCCTTATGGAATTTTAGCTGCTAACCCAGAAAATTTTACCATTTATAGTCATGGGAAATCTTATCATGTAAAATGTACAAATTGTGTGTTTACTAATTGCCTTACTTCCGCATTGGATAAAGATTATTCTGTAATAGTGCTTTTAAAGTGACCTAGTTTTGTTATGCTTCCAGTAGATTTAGGATCAGATCCTTGGTATGATAACTCAAGGATGGTGGGGAACATGGTAAGACCAATGGATTCCATGACCATGGGCCCACTGCCGCACTTCTTTGGCTGTGAAGTGAGTTCCCTGGTCAGAAGCGATGCTGCTCAGCTGGTTCGGGAATTCAAGGCTCTGACGGAGAAGAATCGGACACTGAAGATGGTGCAGTCGCAGTGTGTGGAACAACTGGAAAAGCTTAGAATCCAGTATCAGAAGAGGCAGGGGTCCTCCTAACCAGACGTGATTAAATGTGAGCATAAGACGTCAGCGACTGCTGTGCGTCAAAAAGATTTGTATTTTAAAGGGCTAGACTGTATTTTAAAGAATCTATTGCTTCTCTTTATCACCCACATGGGTAATGTCTAGGGTTTTACTGCTGCCTAGATTCTAGCTTGAGAGAGGGATATTTTATTTGAAGTGAGATCGTTAATGCAAAGTTATTACCAGTATATATTTTCAGAGATCAGAGTTCTCATCCAAAGATATATCTATATCTGTATCTAGATATAGATATAGATATATCTATATATTTCTTATTTAGGAAGATATGATCACATTATGCTTTAGAGTAGAAAGTAATAAAATCAGAATGTCGACTGACCCCACTGAGAACCATGAGCCATAAAACAAAGCAGTAAGATGCTCACTGTAGCTTCGTAGTTTCACATCCGCATTTTAAAATCTCATGCCTTTCATATTTCAAGTCTGCTCAACTACAAACCATAGAAACTTCTCTGCACATATTTCTGTTCAATAGAGTCAGATGCAGTTTTTCAGTGATTGGTCGTCTTAAGAATAAATGGTTGCATATCATAAAAGCTTTCTCATGAACATATTAGCAGAGATCATGTCTGTGTCGAAGGCTCATTTGCCAGTGCTGACTTGCTGTTGTAATAAAGAATCACCCGAGGCTGTGCTTCCTTCGCTCGGTGTTAACACACAGTAAATATCTTTGCCCTGGCTTTGTGCATCCTGGAGATATGGGTATGGGGGA
>NW_008349457.1:1629841-1632094 GCF_000622305.1 Nannospalax galili
GATTAGAGAAACAAGCCTTTGAAGTTATATGGAGTTATTATAACTTCACTGACCTAGTCATTGTCCTTGGCCATCAAAACCTCAAAATTGAGGAAACGGAACCATAAAATTACCAACCATGAAATTTATAAGTAGCTGATGTTGCCAAACCACTAAGGGAAAAGGACAAATAGTCTAAGCACCTGATTAATTAGATAAGAACACTCTACACTGTACTGTATTGCTTTGATTTTGAATTGTATTTCTAAGAAAATGATTAACCATGAAATCAACCTGATGCTTGCACAGTCTTGTTCTGTAACTTGTATAAAATCTGATGCTCCACTTTAGAAAATTACATTCAGATCATCAACCATCTCTTGTGTTGTGTCTGTTTGTCACTCGCTGAATCCTTGCCCTCCTATTCCCTGTTCTCGTCGGACTGAGTGCTCCTGTCTGGGCTGGTCTGTCACACATGTCTGCTGAATCTAGTCAGCCTATCTAGAGTTCCTTGTTTTAGGAAGATCAGCTGTTCCTCATCTAGCAGCAATCAGTTGTCAATATTCCTTTAGATAAGATTGGGGTCTGCTGTTCATTTTCCAAGTTCTATGCTGGGTTACTGTCTGGGAGTCCCTTGTGCCACCTTGGCCAATAACTCAAAGGAAGGTATCACCTGTCTGGCATTGTTTCTTATTATGTATCATTTAGCTATACATATGGACTCTTAAAACTTATATTAACCCCATTAATCTTTGGTTATACTTTCCTTTTGGGTATTTAAGACCCTACAGTTGGCCCAGATAAAACAATTTATTTTTACTCTTAAGGTCATTTGAGGATCTGTTTCTCAGGGGTCACATGGGCTTGGAAGGATCCCCTGGCTCCTTTCTTTTACCAGTTCCATCTATGTGAAAATAAGTCAAAGATCCTGCTGGACAGTGATTGGTTTCACTTCGAAGCATGGAGGAAATGTTTCCTCTGTGTTGACCCTCCTCTTTGTAGACTGGACACTTGTTCAGGTCCATCTGGTGGGGTCTCCATGGCCTCCTTGCTCAAGAGGATAGATGACTCACCACAGTTACAGGACATTTTGACAGATACTCACAATCCCCTAGAACTTGGTCAACATAGGAGGGCAAGGAGAAAAAACTGTCCTTTATGTCCCCCTGACCAAATTAGTATATGCCTCAAAGTATGGCTGTTAAATATTCAAGAAGGTTAGTTCCACCAGTCTGGTACTTTTAATTACCATATGCCATGTAAAAAGAGCTTGGGCAAAGACCAAACGCTCTCAGATAAACCTTGCCCAGGCATATATTACATTCTTTGACCTAGTTGTATGTATAATTTGTCAGTAAGTGGTTGGTCTAATGTGGTTCCCTCTGGTTTTCTAAAACCAGCTAGGCATTGTTTATCTCTCACATTGTCTAACTCTTCCACCATGGTTTCCCCCATTTAAGGTGCCCCCGTTTTTTCCATTTCTCCCTTAATAATATCCTTCTCCTATGGCCCCACCTCTCTCGAGCTCCTTCTTAACCTTTATCCCCTAGGTTCCTTGTATAACCCTCCTTCCCCCCTTCCTTAAAATAACCCCATTATTTTCCATATCTCACTTGTTAACACCTGTTTTACTGTTCTTCTTTTTCAGGTTCTTTCTTTTCCTTTACTTCCCTGGTTCCTCTTCATTATCCTGATTCCTGTAGTTATGTCTGGATATATATTTGTTGGGAGCCATTAACATAAGCACAGCCATTATGTACATTGAGCTGTGGCAGGCTGGCTTGTTTACTTAGAGTTTGTGTTTTGCACACCAGTACCTAATTATTCTGCCAAATCAGGAGGAATGTGTTTATAATTTAGGGAAGATGGTTAATTGGTGTAATTCACAACAATTGACCATTCCTTGACCTTCAGATAAAGGTGGGAAAAAACAGCTGTTGAAGCTAATTGAGTTAAGTAAACGGTGGCTATTGCTGATTTTCTGTATAAAAAGACTGAGCTGAAATAAACCGGGGCTGCCATCTCTACTGACAGTCCTCCCAAGTATCTTTTCTATGTCTCTTGTTTTTTCTTTCAATCCTCACTCCCCCTTTCAGGTGCTGTCCGTCTTGGTTGGCTGGCACTGGCCTATATTCACTTACAAGGATTTGGTGCTAGGATCGACATATGGGGAAGAACATACACATTTTTTTTTCTGAGTCTGTGTTACTTCACTTAGTATAACAGTTTCTAGTTCCATACATTTACCTGCAAATTTCATGATTTCATCTTTCT
>NW_008349457.1:1632108-1634092 GCF_000622305.1 Nannospalax galili
ACTCCATCACATAAAGTAACCACATTTTCATTATCCACTCATGATTGAGGGACACTTAGGTTGCTTCCATTTCTTAGCTATTGTGAAAAGAGCAGCAACAAACATGGATGTACAAGAGTCTCTGCAGTAGGATGAGTACTTTGGGTATATGCCAAGGAGTGGTATAACTGGATCAAATGGTAGGTTCATTTGTAGATTTTTAATAGCTCTCCACACTGCTTTCCATAGGGGTTGAACAAGTTTGAAGTCCCACCATCAGTGGATGAGTCTTCCCCTTTCCCCGCATCCTCTCCAACATTTGGTATCATTTGTTCTCTTGATCTTAACCAGTCTGATTGGGGTAAGAGACATCTTAAAATGGTTTTAATTTGCATTTCCTTAATTACTAGTGATATTGAACACCTTTTAAGATGCTTCTGAGCAATCTTTATTTCTTCTTTTGAGAACTCTCTGTTCAGTTCCTTAGCCCATCTTTCAATTGGGTTACTTCTTTTCTTGATGCTTTGTTTTTTTGAGTTTGTTATATATTCTGGATGTTAAGCCTCTGTCAGATGTGTTACTGGTGAAGATTTTCTTCCATTCTGTGGGTTTTCTCTTCACTTCCTTGGTTGCTTCTTTTGATGTATGGAAGCTTTTTAGTTTAATGAAGTCCCATTTGTTGATTCTTCACCTTGTTTCCTGGGCAGTTGATGTCCGGTTTAGAAAATCCTTTCCTACACCTACATCTTGAAGGTTATTGACAATGTTGTCTTCTAACAGTTTCCCAGTTTCAGGTTTCATATTGAGGTCTTTGATCCATTTGGAGTTGACTTTTGTGCAAGGTGAAAGATAAGGATTTAGTTTCATTCTTCTACAGGTGGAGATCCAGTTTTGCCAGCACTATTTGCTGAACATGCCATCCTTCCTACAATGAATATTCTTGGCTCCTTTGTCAAATATCACATGGCTGAAATTGAATATTCTCATATTTGGGTCTTCAATTTTGTTCCATTGATCTATGGGTCTATTTTTGTGCCAGTATCATGTTGTTTTTATGACTATAGCTCTGTAATACAGTTTAATATCTGGTGTATTAGTCAGGGTTCTCCAAAGAAACAGAACCAGTAGAATGAATACATATGTATAGAGGTTTATCAGCTTAGCTCACAGGAGAGAGTCCGAGTAGTCCAACAATGGCTGCACCACACTGGAGAGGTGGAGAATCCATAGTCACTCAGTCCACGATGCTGGATGTCTCAGTAGTCCCAATCTGGTGTTGAAGGTCTGACAAATTCCAAAAGATCAGCTAGTCTTCAGTCTACAGCAGCAAGATGAACTCACCAGTGAGAGAGAAGGCAAGCAGCAAGAAGCCAGGCATTCTTCTCTGCCATGGCCTTTTATACGGGCTGCCATCAGAAGGTGACACTCATATTTAGGGTGTATCTTCCAGCTTCAGATGATTCAATCAAGAAGATCTCTCTCATTTCAGTTAATCCCAGATCCAGTCAAGTTGACACCCAGGATTAGCCATCACAAGTCCATCCCTTGTCAACTTGACACCCAATAGCATCTCTCTATGTCATGCTTAATTTTCAAAAGAAAACAATGTTGAGGTGATAATTTCACCTAACATGATATGACTAACGTATCATACAATGACCAATGCATTATATATCTTAGAGTAGGTGATGAGGTCTTCGAGGAATGCTTAGTCCTTTAGTGTCTCATAACCCAGTATAATCATACAGATTCAGAACACATAACCACTTAAACACTTATCTCAATTATACATTCAAAAAAAGAATAGCTCAAGTACCTGCTTAACATATGTGTATACATGCACAAGCCTATTCTTTACCAAATAGGACAAAAATACTCATGTCAGTTAAAATCCACGTTTCTGCAACTGGTCACGTGGCCTAAGTTAGTATTTGTAACTACCTTCCTCTACAACCCATTCTGTATTTCCTCCACCATAATCAAGCACCTCTGCAGGTCTTGGCTC
>NW_008349457.1:1634831-1644050 GCF_000622305.1 Nannospalax galili
AGTGAGTCCCCTGGTCAGAAGTGATGCTGTGTGGAATACCATGATGGTGGATAAGGCATTCTGTAAGTCCCTGGATAGTAGTTTTGGCAGAAGCATTACATGCAGGAAAGGCAAATCCATAACCAGAATAAGTGTCTATTCCTGTAAGGACAAAACGCTGCCCCCTCCATGATGGAAGTGGTCCAATGTGGTCACCTGCCACCAGGTTGCAGGCTGGTCACCACGGGGAACAGTGCCATATTGGGGGCTCAGTGTTGGTCTCTACTGTTGGCAGATCTAGCACTCAGCAGCTGCTGTAGCCAGGTCAGCTTTTGTGAGTGGGAGTCCATGCTGTCGGGCTCATCTGGTATAGCAATCCCCTCAGCATTACTCTTAGTGCTCAGGTTTGCGGTCACCTGCCACCAGGTTGCAGGCTGGTCACCACGGGGAACAGTGCCATATTGGGGGCTCAGTGTTGGTCTCTACTGTTGGCAGATCTAGCACTCAGCAGCTGCTGTAGCCAGGTCAGCTTTTGTGAGTGGGAGTCCATGCTGTCGGGCTCATCTGGTATAGCAATCCCCTCAGCATTACTCTTAGTGCTCAGGTTTGCTTTGGCTATCAGAGGTCTTTTGTGCTTCCATATGAATCTTAGGATGATTTTTTCCAATTCTGTGGAAAATGTCAAGGATATTTTGATTGGCATTGCATTGAATCTATAAATGACCTTTGGTAGGATGGTCATTTTCACAAATTAATTATTCTAATCCATGAGCATGGGAGGTCCTTCCATATTCTGATGTCTTCCTCAATCTCTTCCTTTAAGGATTTAAATGTTTCATTGTAGAGGCCTTCAATGTCTTTGGTCAGGTTTATTCTGAGATATTTTATTTGTTTTGCGGCTATTGCGAAGGGAGTGTTTCCATGTACTCTTTCTGTGATTGCTTGTTATTGGTATATAGAAAGGCTTCAGAGTTTTGTAGATTAATTTTGTAACCTACCACTTTACTGAACATGTTAATCATTTCTAGGAGTTTTCTGGTGGAATTTTTGGCATCCCTTAGATATAATATCATATCATCTGTAAAAAGGGATAATTTGATCTCTTCTTTTCCAATTATTATTTCTTTAATTTCTTTATCTTGTCTTTTTGCTCTTGCAAGAGTTTCAAGCACTAGGTTAAAGACGAGTGGAGAGAGTGGACAGCCTTGTCTGGTTCCTGAATTCAATGGGAATACTTCCAATTTTTCTCCACTTAGAATGATATTGGCTGTGGATTTGTTATACATGGCTTTAATTATCTTGAGATATGTTCCCTCCACTCCAATTCCCTCTAGGACTTTGAACATAAATGCATGTTGAATTTTGTCAAAGGCCTTCTCTGCAGTTATTGTGATGACCATATGGTTCTTGTCTTTGAGCCCATTTATATGATTTATGATGTTTATTGACTTACGTATATTGAACCATCCCTGCATCTCTGGAATAAAACCGACTTGATCATGGTGGATGATCTTTCTGATGTGTATGTGGTTTGCAAATATCTTGTTGAGAATTTTTGCATCTATATTCATTAAAGATATGGGTCTATAGTTTTCTTTTTTGGTTGTATCTTTACCTGGCTTTGGTATTAGAGTGATGTTGGCTTCATAGAAGGAATTTGAAAGTTCTCCCTCCATTTCTATCCTTTTGAATAACTTAAGTAGTGTTGGATATAGATCCTCTTTAAATGTCTGGTAGAATTCTACTGTAAATCCATCTGGTCCTGGGCTTTTTTTAGTTGGGAGGTTTTGTATTACTGTTTCAATTTCCTTATGTGTTATGGGTCTGTTTAAGCTGTTAATCTCTTCTTGGTTTAGTTTTGGTGGTTCCCATGCTTTTAGGTACCCATCCATTTCTTTTAGGTTTTCAAATTTAGTAACATATAGGTTTTAAAAGTATTCCTTTATAATGTTCCGGATCTCTTTGGTATCTGTTGTGATGTTTCCCCTTTCATCTCTGATTTTGTTGATTGGGAGGTGCTCTTTCTTTCTTTTGGTTAACTGGGCTAGCTGTCTATCAATCTTGTTTATCTTCTCAAAGAACCAGCTCTTGGATTCGTTGATTCTTTGTATTGTTTTCTTTGTTTCTAATTTCTGCCCTGATTTTTGTTATTTCCTCTTGTCTGCTGGGTTTGGATTTCATTTGTTGTTGCTTTTCAAGTGTTGAGTTGCAATGTTAAGTCATTTATTTGTAATCCTTCTGATTTTTTTTAATGTTGGCACTTAGAGCTATAAACTTCCCTTTAAGGACCGCTTTCAGTGTGTCTCAGAGGTTTTGTTGTGTTGTATTGTCCTTTTCATTTAATTCCAGGAATACTTTTATTTCTTTCTTAATTTCTCCTTTGACCCATGCATCATTCAGGAGTTTGTTGTTCAACCTCTATGTGTTCATGTGGTTACTGGGGATTCATCCAGTGTTGCTTTTAAGCTTTATTGCATTGTAGTCTGATAGAATGCATGGAATTATTTCAATCTTTTTGTATTTGTTGAGGTTCCATGGGGCACTGAATAGAAAGTATATTCTTTGGTGCTTGGGTGGAATATTCAGTAGATGTCTGTTAGGTCCATTTGATATTTGGTATTATTTAATTCAGAAGTCTCTGTTAATTCTCTGTCCTGTTGACCTATCTAATGGTGAAAATGGGGTATTGAAGTCCCCTACTATTAATGAGTTGGGATTAATCTGGGTCTTAAAGTCCTGTAGTACTGTTTTTATGAAGTTGGGTGCACCAGACTTTGGTGAATATATGTTCCTGATTGTAATATATTCTTTGTTTATTGTTCCTTTGATCAGAATGAAGTGGCCTTCTTTGTCTCTTCTGATTAGTTTCATTTTAAAGTGTATTTTATCAGATATTAGAATTGTAACAATTGCTTTTTTCTTAGTACCTTTTGCTTGGTATATTTTTTCCATCCTTTCACCTTAAGGTAGTGCCTGTCCTTGAAAGTGAGATGAGTTTCTTGCAGACAACAAAAAGATCGGTTTTATTTCTTAATCCATTCAACTACTATGTATCTTTTGACTGGGGAGTTCAGTCCATTGATATTTAAAATTATTAATGAAAGATATGTGTTGAATCCTGTCATTTTTATTTCTGTTCACATTCTTGTTATAGCTGTGCATTTCCACAGTTATATCTTCATTGAATTTCTTTCTGTCACCCCTCTTCATATTGCTTCAAGAACTCTCTGAAGGGCTGGTTTAGTGAACATACATTCTTTCAGCCTATTTATGTCATGGAAGATTTTTCTTTCCCCTTCAACTACAATAGACATTTTGGCTAGGGAAAGTAATCTGAGTTCATGTCTGTGGTCATTTAGAACTGGGAATAGTTTGGTCCAGGGTCTTCTGCACTGAAAACTCAGCTGTAATTCTGGTGGGTTTTCATTTATATGTGACTTGGTTTTCTTTTGCAGCTTTCAGTATTCTCTCTTTGTTCTTTGCATTTAGTGTTTTTATTATGATGTGCCATAGAAAGTTTCTTTTCTGGTCCTGTCTATTTGGTGTTCTATATGCTTCTTGTATATTGGCATCTGTGTTCATTTAGAGCTGGGAATACTTTGATCCAGGCTCTTCTGGCTTTCAGAGTTTGCACTGAAAAGTCAGCTGTAATCCTGATGGGTTTTCCTTTATATGTGATTTGTTGTTTTTCTTTTGAAGCTTTCAGTATTGTCTCTTTGTTTTGAATCTTTAGTGTTTTTACTATGATGTGCCATGGAGAGTTTCTTTTCTGGTCCTGTCTGTTTGGTGTTCTATATGCTTCTTGTATTTGTATGGGCAAGTTTTTCTATGTTTTCTCAAAATTTTCATAATCTTTGCTCGAGTGTTCTAATTTGTCCACTTTATATCCCAGTCTTGATATTCTGTTTTCCATTTCATTCGTCTTCTTATTTTTTTTATGGTGTCACACAATTCTTGCATAATCCATTCTTCTGTTTTTAAATTTTTTTCACAATCTTTGCTTGAGTGGTCTAATTTACCCACTTTATCTTCCAGTCTTGATACTCTGTTTTCCATTTCATTCATCCTATTGGTGAGGCTTTCCCCTGTCATTTCTAAATGGCTTAGTGAGTGTTTCACTTCCTTCTTCATTTCGGCCTAAGTATTCTTCACTATTTCTAACTCTTTTCTGAATTCATTCAGAAGTTTGTCCCTATCTTCCTTCAATTCTTTGATTTCTTTGTTTGCTTGTTCTTTAAATTCACTGAATTGTTTTATCATATTTATAATTGTTCTTTTGAATTATCTCTAGGGAGTTTTCATTGTACTCCTCTAGAGGACTATTGTTACTTGGTGGGGATATATTATTTTGGTTTTTCATGTTATTATTTTTTCTCTGTGATTTTGACATGTGGATTTCTTTTGTAGTTTCTGATTCTTGTTTGAGACTCAAGCCTTCTTTTGTTGAGTTTAGGTCTGCTTCTTTTTGTAAACTTTATGTGCCTTTGTGGTTTACTTGTTGGGCATGAATAGCTGGTTCATCTAGGCTTCAGGTTCTCTCTTTTGATTTTATAATGGAGTGGCCTAATTGCTTTTGTCTTCAGGAGTTCCCATAGAGGCCCAAGTGAGATGAGGATCAGATGATATCAGGCTTTCTCCTAAGCTATAGGTCTCTCCAGGAAAGATGTTGCCCTCAAGAATTTGGGGGCTGGGCTGGCCTGGGAGAAGGGCCCAGGATAGATGCTGGCAGCAGGAAGCTGGTGGCTGTGCCACCCAGGGACATAAAGGGAGGTGAGGGCAGGACCAGGCCTAGAGGGTTCCTGGGGGCCACAGGCAGGAAATGGGTTTGTCCTGATGCAAAGGATCAGGAAGCAAGTGGTAGCTCTGGGTCAAGAGGTTAGCCCTAGTGTCTGGGGTTCCAAGACAAGAAATGGGCCTGTAACCAGCCTAGGAGGAGAGACTCAGTGGGGGAGCTGGAAGGGTGAAAGAGGCTGGGGGAGTCAAGGCGCATGCTGGACTTACCCAGGGAAGGTGCTGGGACCAGGACACGGGAGGCTGTGCAGCCCAGGGAAGTCAGGAGTGGAGTCTTCATTGTCTGATTTTCTTCCACATGTAGCCTATGGTTGTGTCCACTTGGTTTCTGATACTCAGTTGGACCTGAATCATTAAGTGTAAGTATAGCTTTTGATCTGCAATGCTTTTATACAAAGTCTATTATTTTAATAATAAAAAATTGTATTTTAAAAAAATTTGCTGTAATTGAAAGAACATGAAAACCCAAAACACCAGACTGTGTGGGACATAAGAAAGGCAGTCCTAAGAGGAAAGCTTATCACAACTCATGTTAACAACTTAATAATGTAACTGACAGTCTTGGAAAACCAAGAGCAAATAATATTCAAAGAGAATAGATGGGAAGATATAAATTAGCTGAAATTAATGACATAGAAATAAAAAATTAAGACAAAGAATCAATGAAACAAAGAGTTGGTCCTTTGAAAAGATTAATAAGGTTGACAAACCTCTAGACAAATTAACCAAAAGGAACAGAAAAGGACTCAAACTAATAAAGTAAAAAATTAAAATGGGCACATTGCATTATAAATTGAGGGAATTAAAAGAATAATAGGACATACTTTAAAAATCTATATTCCAAGTAAATGGAAAATCTAAAATAAATCAATCATTTTCTAGGTATATACAGCATAGAAAAAAATAAATCAAGAAGAGACTCATAACAACCAATGGGTAGAAGGAGCAATTTAAAATATCCTTGTCCAGCCATGGTGGTGCATATCTTTAATCCCAGTACTTGAGAGGCAGAAGCAGGTGGATCTCTGTGAGCTCAAGGCCAGTCTGGTCTACATAGTGAGTTTCAGGACAGTTGGGATTATAGGGAGTCTCTGTCTTAAACCCCAAGTGAAAAGAGTCCAGAACCAAATGAATGCAATACAGGATTCCACCACACCTTGTAAGAACAATGGCTGCCATGACTCCTCAAATTATTCCATAAAACAAAAATGAAACACTTCCAATACCAGATGAAGACCTAACAAATAAAATATATTATAGATCAATCTCCTATGAACATAAACACAAAATTCTCAATGAAATGCTTGCAAACCAAATTCAACAACACATCAAAAGATCATTCACCATGATCAGGCTGGCTTCATCCCAAAGATTTTGAGATATTTTAACATATATAGTTGTTAAGGGTAATCTGTGAATAAATTCAAGGAAAGAAGCCACATGATTATTTCATTAGATGCAGAAAAGGTATTTGGCAAAATGTAACATCCCTTTGTGATAAGTCCTGGAGAATCTTGTGACACCAGGGACATATTTCAGTATAACACAACATAACTCAAAAGATGTAAATAAAATCAGGAATGAGGCTAGGATGTCCACATGCTCAAATCCTGTTCAATACAGTGCTTGAAGATCTAGCTAGAGCAATAACTTAAGTGAAAGAGATAAAGAGAATACATTGAAAAGGAAAAAATCAAAGGATCCTTATTTGCAGATGATATTTTTCTGTGTGTAAAAGACCCTCAAGATTCTGTAGGAAAACTTCTAGAGCTGATAAACACACTTATCAAAGTAACAGAATACAAAATAAACCCAGAAAAACCAATAGCCTTCTTCTATACCAACAGCAAGCATCCTGAGGCCAGGGAAGCAAGGCCATTCAAATAACCTTTAAAATATCTTGGAAGAAATCTGTGAAAGATTTGTATAATCAAAAGTTTAAGACATTGAAGAATGAAATTGAAGAAGATACTAGCAGATGGAAGGACCTCCTATGTTCATGGATCACTGAGATTCATATTGTGGAAAGGGCCATCCTCTGAAACAAGTCTACAAATTCAATGCAATACCCATTAGAATTCCAACACAATTTTTCACAGAACTTAAAAAAAAAAACCCAAATTTCAAGTGGAAACACAAATAACACAAAATAGCCAAAATAATTCTGAACAATAAAACAACTGATGAAGACATTACCATCCCTATTCCCAAATTACACTAGGGAGCTATAGTAGTACCACAGCATGATACAGGCATAAAAACAGACACATTGATCAGTGGAATAGAATTGAGGACCCAGATTTCAATTCACACATTTACAGCCACAAATATACACTGTAGAAAGGACAGAATGTTCAACAAATGCTGCCGGTCAAACTGGATGATATCTGCATGTAGAAGAATGAAATTAGATCCCTATCTCTCACCATTCACAAAACTCAACTCTTAGTGGATCAAGGACCTCAACATAAGACCCGATACCCTGAATTTGATAGGGAGAAAGGAAGGAATGCACTGGAATTTATAAGCACAGAAAGGACTTTCTGAACAACACACCTACAGGGCGAGCATTAAGTCCAACAATTGACAAATATGACCTCATGAAGCTAAAAAGCTTTTTTACATCAAAGGACACCATCATTTGAGTGAAGAGGAAACCTACAGAATGAAAAAGAATCTTTGCTAGTTATACCCCCGACAAAGGATTAGTAGCTAGAATATACAAAGAACCCCCAAACTAAACACCATTAAAACAAACAAAAATTGAGGCAAGGCACTAAACAGGAAGTTCTATAGCTGTGACAGCCTTGGGGTTTTCTCTAAGATCTATGATCTTTCCTGCCATTTGGCTATGTTTACAGTACCACACATGAGTTTCCTCCCATTGAGTGGGCTTTAAGTCCAATTAAGTAGCATTTTTTAAACACAATATAATTGTTTGCAGTGATATGCTCTAATCTGGAGAACATATTAAGTGTAATAATTCAGAAACAGAAAGATAAATACCATATGATCTAACTCATATATGACATAGAATGCTGGAGAGATGGCTCAGCAGTTAATAACATTTGCTGTTCCTCCAGAGGACCCGTGTTCAATTCCCAGCTCCCACGTGGTGATTAACGACTGTCTATAACTCCAGTTACAGAGGATCTGACCCTTTCCTCTGGCCTCTGTGGGCACTGAATGCATGTGGTACACTTAAACACCTGAAGGCAAAACTTTCAAACACTTAATAACATAAAATAATAAAATAAATAAATAAAATAATTGAATAATAAAAGAAACAGAAAATGTGATAGAACTGATAGGTAAATTGAGTCAAATTGGGAGAGAGCACCAGGACACAGACAAAAATTCCAGCGGGATAGAATTTATTAGCAGAGGAAAATGCATGGGACAATTCCCCTTTCAGGATAGAGGAGCTTTCAGTCTACAGATTGTAGGTGAGGGCCTTTATAGGGGGCTTCAGGGGATGCAGAAGATGGGAAAATATTCTTATAAAAAGTTAGAAAGGAGAGAGGGACCCCAGGGCTTATCAGGAGAGAATATCCTCTGTCAAACTGTCCCCTTCCATCTTCTTCCATCAGCCAGGATCTAGGTCAAAAGGTGTAAAGAGTCTGTTTATCCTTTAAGATCATCAAAGAAGAAACATGCTGTGCTGAAGCAGCTCCTTGCAGTAATCAAGTCTCAGGTCAAAAGGTGCAAAGAGTCTGTTTATCTTGTCTTGTGGACAGTCAGTGTGCTCATTAACTCAGTTCCTGCATTCTCAGGGGCCCTGCAGAACTGTGAGGCCCTGCTGCCATGAGGAGGGAGTTGGTGTAGATCCGAATCCTAACAAGAACTAGAGAGCACAAAGACGTAATTTGCAGGGAGCCTGGATCTGACGCAGTGCTCAAGGAACATTGCATCATAAGGTCAGCTAAAAGAATGTAACAGCTGGAGAATGAAGAGGGTGGAGAGTTGTGAATCGCTGGCTTCTGCACATGACATGGACATTGCACTCATGAACTCACAGCAGCTGTGGTTACTTGCACCCAATCAAGCCAGCCAAATTCTGGCATAAATGGGGGAGAAGCTTGCCAGGCTTCACTCTTAAATGAGGAGCTACTGGAAGCTGATAGCTTCTGGGGGAGGGACAATTGTTCTGTTTGGAGGGTGTTTCCACTGGTAGGTTTTCCATAATCCAGTGGATGGACTCATTCCCATGTGTCGGGAGCTGGAGAAACAACATTCATTACCAAAAAATATAATATAGCACTACAAACAGTTGACTTAAGTAGGACATTCTGCTTGCACAAGTAACCTTGGGAAAGAATTTATGGCAAGGTTATCTTTCTCTTCCCCTTGCAAACAGTTCTCGGAAAAGTAAGTCATGCAGTAATCTCTTGGAACACCTGGCGGTCAGTCACGTTGCTGAATTGCTCAGTCCCCCTCCCATACCCATAA
>NW_008349457.1:1647057-1649502 GCF_000622305.1 Nannospalax galili
CACTGGCCTTCAAGTTGGCCTCTTCAACCCTCCATAACACATTTACAGGGCATAGGACAGTCAAGATATACCCTCCAGAGCTCTAAGATATTAACATGGTCAGACTCAGAAGGTCATTCAGGCACTGTTCAACCTTTTGTAGTTGAAACCCTCCCAGTAAATCTCTGGGGTCGAGATATACTAAATCAGTTGGGGGTAGTTATGTGCAGCCCAAATGAGGTTGTCACTCAGCAAATGCTCCGCCTAGGATATCAACCAGGAAAAGGTCTGGGAAAATATAAACAGGAAATTATGCAACCAATTATTCCCTCTCCCAAGGATAATTGCCTCGGAATAGGCTACAAAAATTTTTCCTAAGGGCCATTGCACCCCCTGCACAGCAGGCAGACAAAATTATATGGAAAAATGATAATGCTGTCTGGGTTGATCAATGGCCCTTCCCTATAGTTAAAGTCACTGCGGCCTTGCAGATAGTGCAGGAACAGCTGGCCGCTGGACATATTGAACCCTCCACCTCGCCCTGGAATACACCCATCTTTGTAATTAAGAAAAGGTCTAGAAAATGGAGGCTTTTACAAGATCTTAGAGAAATTAATAAAACTATGGTTCCCATGGGAGTGTTACAACCTGGCCTACCGTCCCCCGTAGCTATTCCCAAGGGATATTATAAAGTAAATGCTTTGCCTTCAGTTTACCCATTGTTAATTTCATTGGACCTATGCCTCATTTTCAATGGAGGGTACTACCTCAAGGCATGGCTAATAGCCCCACTCTTTGCCAAAAATTTGTTGCTCAAATTGTTGATCCTTTCTGGCTCCAATACCCATCCCTTTATATTATCCATTACATGGATGATGTTCTCTTAGCAGGACCCGAGCTTAAACTAGTATACTCAGCTGCTCAGCAGTTAATTCATGCCTTTCACCAACAGGGTCTCCAAGTCGCCCCAGATAAAATTCAACTAAATCCTCCCCAGCTCTTTTTGGGTTTCGAGCTTTTCCCTCATAAAATAGTTTCTCAAAAAATACAACTTCAGAAAAATTCCCTCCAAACACTTAATGATTTCCAACGCCTTTTAGGAGATATTAATTGGCTCCGGCCTTATTTAAAATTAACCACAGGAGAATTAAAACCACTCTTTGATATACTCAAGGGAAGTGCTGACCCCACCTCTCCCCGTCAATTTACACCAGAGGCTTCTAAGGCTCTTGCCCTAGTGGAGGAGGCCATTTCTCAACAAACTATTGATTATTTTTCTCCCACTAAGCAATTGCTTCTCATAGTTTTCGCCACCCCCCTTTTTCCCACTGCTGTCTTCTGGCAAGGAGACAATCCTCTTTATTGGGTACATCTACCTTCTACAACCAACAAGGTCCTTCCCACTTATCCTTCATTGGTAGTGAAAATTCTTCAGCTTGGCAGGGAACAATCCTGCAAACTGTTTGGGAAGGAACCAGATGTTATAATACTTCCCTACAGCCCTTCCCAGGTTTCCTGGCTTAACAGACACCTTGATGAGTGGGCTATTAATAGTGTTACATTTCAGGGAAAATTAGATAATCATTACCCCCAAAATAAATTGGTCCAATTCTTTAACAAAAGCCCAGTCCCTGTTATATTTCCTAAAGTAACTAAAAGAGACCCCATACCTAAAGCACATTTGGTATTCACTGATGGCTCCTCCAATGGCCGAGCAGCCTTCATGATCAATGGACAAATAAGTCAAATATCTACACCCTTTAGCTCTGCACAATTAGTTGAGATCCAAGCTATTCTTGCTGTGTTCCAAAAAATAACACAGTCCCCTTTTAATCTGTATACCGATAGTGCTTATTTGGCCTTCTCGGTTCCTTTATTGGAGACAGTGCCTTACATCAGACCTACCTCCAATGCCGCACCCATGTTCTCAGCTCTCCAGATAACTGTAGCTATTCCACGCCTTTTAAGGTCCTGCCCTGTTACTTCAATACATCTGTTTGTCTTTTTAATCCTTTTCAAAATAATTCCTTTGATGTAGATCTTGGATTAGCTATGTTTACTACTACCTGCTCTAGGTTCGTCAACACCTCTCAGACAGGCTGTTTGGGGAGGGAATAATTTATGTATGTGGAAATAACATGGCCTATCCTTATTTACCCACTAATTGGACTGGTTCATGTGCCCCCACATTGCTTTTTCCAGACATAGACATAATTTGAGGAGATGAGCCTGTGCCCTTGCCTAGCTTTGACACATTCGTTCCTAGGCACAAACGAGCGGTCCAATTTATTCCACTACTTATTGGACTGGGTATTTCAGGGGCACTTGCTACTGGTTCAGCTGGTGTAGGAGTGGCAATAGACACCTACAACAAATTATCTTAGCAGTTAATTGATGATGTTAATATGATCTATTGGTCTGTACAAGATCTTCAGGACCAGGTAGACTCACTGGCCGAAGTTGTCT
>NW_008349457.1:1650119-1665993 GCF_000622305.1 Nannospalax galili
CCCAAACTTGCGGGTACTGAACATGGAAGCAGTTTGTGTAGCCTAAGACAGGGGCCTTACCAAAAGAAACAAGAATCCCGACTCGGGGGACCCACCACATAGCCTAAGGCAGATCCTTCAT
This sequence comes from Nannospalax galili, assembly GCF_000622305.1. Lineage (NCBI taxonomy): Eukaryota > Metazoa > Chordata > Mammalia > Rodentia > Spalacidae > Nannospalax > Nannospalax galili. The sequence goes on from NW_008349457.1 coordinate 1,650,241, forward strand.
TCGCTAAAGTTATTAATAAAGGGTGAGATGTCGGGAGCTGGAGAAACAACATTCATTACCAAAAAATATAATATAGCTCTTCAAACAGTTGACTTAAGCAGGGCATTCTGCTTGCACAAGTAACCTTGGGAAAGAATTTATGGCAAGGTTATCTTTCTCTTCCTCTTGCAAACAGTTCTCGGAAAAGTAAGTCATGCAGTAATCTCTTGGAACACCTGGCGGTCAGTCACGTTGCTGAATTGCTCAGTCCCCCCCCATACCCATAAGAATGCTGTAACCTTTGACCAACTTCTTCAACCCCCTCTAAATACAAACTGTATATAAAAAAAGGCTTGTAGTACAATAAAGCGACCCTTGACAAGTGGACTTGCTTGGGCTCCGTCTCTTCTTTCTCACCCGTTTTTCCTTTCAGGGAGTGGTCCCCCTCGAGCGTTACCTGTACAGGGTTCCCGCAGGTGGGGGCACCCATGCACATGTGGCCAACACTAATTGGACTTAGTAGATTATCAAAAAAGAAAAGACATGGGATTGGGAGGGGGATATGTTGGGGGCATATGGGGGAGTTGGAGGAGGGAAATAGGGGGTGGATATGATTGTATTTTATAGTATACATGGGTGTGTTCTGAAGAATAAAGAGAAGTTACAATAAAAAGGTCACAATTGGTAGAAGCTGGAAGCAGGGAGGATGGAGAGAGGCTGATCAACAGGTACAATGTACAAGTAGTCAGGAGCAATAAGGCTGGAGTTCAAATATAGCACAGGTATCTGTAATTACTGTATGCTGTGTTCTCAAGATAGCTAAAGGGGTGAATGTTAATGTTTCACTACAAAGGAACAGTAAATGTCTGAAGTGATGGGTATGATAATTACCCTGAATTGATTATTACACAATATGTTCATCAAAGCACAACATCATGCCCATACAATTACAGATTAAAAACAAAATATTTCCAGGTAGGATGGTTGAGGCTTCCTCTGTGTGAAAGAGAAAGTCAGTAAGAAAAAATAGTTTGCTGAGTGTGTTGGTGCTTTAATCCCAGCACTCAAGAGGCAGAGGCAGATGGATCTCTGTGAGATGGAGGCCAGCTTGATCTACATAGAGAGTTCCAGGCAAGCTAGGGCTACTAGAAAACACTGTGTCAAAAAAGAAAAAGAAAAAAAGAAAAAGAGGATTATATCACAAAGAGAGAAGTAGAGGAAAATGAACTATCTCAGCTAAATTAACCTAACCTAAATTTCTCCATTTTGCCCAAAACAGCCATTTCAAAAAGTGCCTTTACCCGACCTATGAAAAATACCTAGAAGGGAGAGGCAACTTTGAGTTCCAGGAAACGGCCCAACTGCAAAACCCAGGGAGTCCTAATCTAGGCCTGCACTTTACCAACTGCTTATCTTGCTTCTGTAAACCTGCTTCACTGGCCCAAGCCCGCACCCATGCAATGACAAGTTGTTGATTGGTAAATTTAAAGTTTGCTGTGTTTGAATTTTATTATGTTATGTAAACCTGATTGGCCCACAGATGTTCTGTTTGAGCAATGCTCTCTAATCCTATAAAAGCTCTGACTGACTGATGTTCAAAGCTGCTTCTATCCCAGACATAGATAGCCTGGCTGGTCAAAAATAAAAATTTCACCTTACTACCTTTTTTAGTGGTGTTGGTGATCTTTCATTTGGGAGTGATATAGTTTGGCATATAACAGAAGAGCTTTGGAAATCCACAAGGAAGTGAAAAGATAAAAGAGAAGAAAAACAGATGGAGATGTAAATAAGTAAGGGGAATTCAGCCTTAGCATGCAGCTCTCCGTGGTGGGAGGAGAAACATAACAGCTTCCAAAAGGCAAACCAAATGAGAGATAAGCCAATCTACTGCTATAGAACCCTCCTAGAGTCAAGAGACCAACCATCAAGTCAGGTGAAAGCATTTATTTATGCTCGTGGCTGACACCCCATCACTTTGTAATGGCTCCAGGCCCTAGCTCATGTTTTCAGGAACACTTATACTCAATTCATATGTGAGGAATGCAAGCAAAAGGCAAATAGCACATACCTGATAATTAAGTGGTTTACAGGTAACATATTGTCACAATGGTTACAGGAATGTGGTAGTTTGGAAAACAAGACTTCAATCCTGGGTAACCCCAGGGGCAGGGGGAAGATTCCATCTTACCTCCCCCATTCTTATTTCTTATCTCACCTTGGGGCCTTTCTGGGTCCAAAGTTCCTAGCAACTATTCAAAGTTCTTAGCAACCATTCTAAGTTCTTAGCAACCATTCAAAGGGTTTCATTATCATCACACTGCAAGAGCTTTTAGCAATTCTTAGATGCCTTTATTTTCTCTCACACTACCTCAGGAAAAGTCCAAAAGAGTCAAATCCACTTATGGGTTTTGGTAAGGCAGCAATTCCTCTGGCATACTGGTCTGTGGTAGAGAGAAAGCCATGTGGTCTTACTTAATGGCTCAGGGAGCAGTGGCCAGGTGCCCTCTTAGAGAATCTATTGTTAAAACTGAGCTACACTGGAGAACTGAGATCAGGGAACAGTCACAGGTCAAGGGGCTTCAGTTAGGCTTGTCAAGGCCTCTGGGGGAGGAAAGGCCCAGAGTGGCAAGTCTAGAGAGCAGAAGTTGAGAAAAAAAAGGGTCAGAAGTTGAGATAAAAGTGGCAGGAAACTTGGCTCAGGCTGGGAAGTTCCGATACAGATAGCCTGAGCTTTGGCGGGCCTAAAATAATCTCATCAGTAGATCATAATCCTGAAGTTTGACAGCTCTGAGCCTAAGGCCAGTTGGTGGCTCAAACTTTGAAGCTCCCTATCTGTGGTTCACTACTGTAGAATCTATGAACTCTGAATTTCCAGGGGCATACTTAATTGTCCCAGATATGGCTCCCTAACAATGATTAATGTCTGACCTATCTCAGCTAAAATAACCTAGCCTAAGTTACTCCATTTTGCCCAAAGCAGCCATTTCAAGAGAAGTGCCCTTTACCCTACTTATGAAAGACACCTAGAAGGGACAAGCAACTTTGAATTCTGAGAAATGGCCTGACCACATGCCACAGGGTGTTATAATCTAGGCCACTTATCTAAACCTGCTTATCACTTATCTATAATCTAGGCCAGCAGTTGACTAACCACTTATCTCACTTCTGTAAACCTGCTTCACTTACCCAAGCCCATGTCTGCACAATGACCAATACTTACTTGATTGGTAAATTCGAAGTTTGCTATGTTCAAATTTTGCTGTGTTGTGTAAAACTGATTGGCCCACTTGTTCTGCTTTCTGTATCCCTATAAATATTCTGGCCGACTGGTGTTCGAGGCTGCTTCTATTTCCGACATAGACAGCCCAATTGACTGAAATAACACTTTACCTTGCTACTTTCAATTAAGTGGTATTGGTGATTTTTATTCAGAATCCAGCATAGAACAACATTCAGGAGGCCTTGCAAATACAAAGGCAAGTCAATTTCATCTGCCCTGATCTCAGTGCTGTGCTTTCTTCCCACACTTCCAGTGCACTTGGTAGACAACTCCAGCTAAAGTACTAGCTATGTCTGGGGTAGATCTGAGGCTCTGGGGAAGATGTGTCCACCTGTCCAGACTACACACAGCAAAGCTAACAGTGGCCAGCAGAGGTCCTGCTACACAAATAAATCTACCACAGTGAACACAGCTCTGGTAAACACCAGACACACACAGACTCAGCTATAGCATAACCACAAAAAAGACAAACATAGACAAGGCCATTTGTCCCTTCCTGTCTTTCATGCCTGTAACTGGCAGTTTTCAATTTATTAAATTACATTATTTATTTATTTTGGGTTTTTGAGACAGGGTCTCATTATGTAGGCCCAACTGGCCTGGAACTCACTCTGTAGACAATCCCAGGCTGGCTGGGATGGGATCTCATAAAAATTGGTCTGCCTCTGCCCACCCCACCCAACACCCCTTTCCCACAGAATTCTGGGGTTAAAGGACGTTTTCAGTTTTGGAGAACACAGAAGGAAACTGCTCCAACATCTTTTCTTTTTTATTTTTTCTTTTCTCTCCTTTGTGATAAAGGAAAGCACATTTAGGAGGATTATTTTTTACATTATTATATTATTTTAAATTTGTTTGAGTTGTTAGTTCTCTTTATATATGTTAGAAATGGGCCTGGGGGCCTATATATGTTAGAAAATGACCTCAGAATTCAAAGTATTTTTTTCAAGGCAAAAGTTTTACTTCTTACCACATGGTGGTTAGCCTTGACAAATCAAGCAGGCTAGTCCACCCAGCAGGGGGCCTGCTGAGCTTTTATTTATAAAGAAAAGGGGTCCTGTGCCTTACTCTCAGTCAGTGTGCTCTGAGCCAGCCTCCTGTTCTTATGTAATTAGCTGATTTAAAGGGACACAGATGATGAACAGAATGGGACAGTGCAACCTTGAACACACATTTTGATTTTAAGAAGTGTTGACACTGGAGGAATTTGAATTTCTCTCAAGCTGCCTCCTCACATTTTTTAAAATGTGGTTTTGTCTTATTTAACCTTTTGATAGAAAAGAAGAGTACATTTATTTTACATTTACCACAATATATGCATCTAATTGTGTTTATGCATTATTTCTATTATTGGGCAATGTGTTCTTCCCTTTCTGAATTCCTCTTAGGAGCCTTATGGTTTCTGGGTCTGGGGTCACCTGGATCTGAACCCTATCACTGAGGCCAATTCCTTCTTTTCTACATCCTGTATTTCTGCATTCCCCTACATTTAGCAATATTTTGATTTAACACTCTGCTTTGATTTTTTTCATTTCCCCTCTTACATTTGTCTATTGCTTTTCAACTTTCTCATTATGGGAACTGATAGATAAAGTAGCCAATGGATGAATCCAGTTGATCAGGAGAAAGCACCAGGACACAGATAAAACTCCATTGGAATAGAGTTTATTAGCAAAGGAACACATGGGACAGATTCCCTTCCTGGCAAGGAAAATGTCTGCCCAGGTTGTGAGCTGGGGTCTTTTATAGGGGGAGACCTCTGCTTCCTGCAGAATATGGGAAGATATATATTTTTTTAAGTTACATGGGGAGAAGTGGGAGAGTGGGACTGTTAAAACCTGTTCTCTTTAGAGATCAAAGGGGAAGGCTGCTGTGTTGGCCAAACAGTGGAGAAAAGTCTGCTTCTCTTGACTTCAGAGACCAGAGTGCTTATTAACTCAGTTCCCTTTGCTCAGAGGCTTGTGAGGCCCTGTTGGTGAGGAGATGGGGCTATCTGAACCTTAACAGGGACTTTTGGTGCTTTCTTCTCATCTCTTGCTATTTCCTTCCCACAATGCTTTTCAGCATTCCTCTTCTTTCTCCTTTCATCTATTTGACCTTGTTCCCCACTTTCCCTGTCTCCATTCTTTAATGCACTCATTTATTATTTTCACATTAAATCAAAGTAAAGTTTAACCTCACAGCACATTCTGTAGGAGTATTTGCATTTTCAGTTTTATGGTTATTGGTGATATATTAGTGGGATATAAATCATTTTAACTGTATTTCTGTTAGAGTAGCAAAAGCCCCATGAGATTAACTGGTTGAAAAATAAAATACCACCTTTCCAGTTTCCCTGGTCAACTATCTGGTTATAGGATCATCCTAAGAAGGGAGGTTCACCTTAAGCCATAGTAAATAGACAGCCAAATACTAGTGCACTAATGAGAAAGTGAGATTTTCCTGCCTGGAGTCTCACCTCCTGGTGCTCCTTGGACCTGGCCACAGGCACGTGGATCTCTGTAAATCTGCCTGTGCCTGCTTTTCTGAAGAATGCAGAAAAGCGTACTGTGAATAAAAGTTCCCATAAAAAACCTTCCATCTTTAAACTGGTCTTTCTCCTGCAAGATTGATCAGCTGATTAGAACTTCAATGATTGTGGAGAGTTTGGAATGTTGCACATCCAGAATCTAATTACCATTTATCTTGGGCCCCTAAATAGCCACTCCTTGCCCACCTCTGTTTCTGACCTAACCTCCTGTGACTAACAGATAAAAACCTTTTAGAATGTATTCCCCTAGCAGACTACTCAGACCCACCAATCAAAAGGCTAAGAATGGCATCAGATAGCATCTGAGACCTATAGTAGAAAATCCCTTGCTTTGCCGTGACCCACCTACTCAATGTATCCACCAACATATTTGAGAAGTGTCTTGATTTATGACTTTTCTTTGTTCTGTTACTACAAAAATGTAAGGAAACTGTTACCATGCTGGAACATGGTATTTAGGGAAACCTAAATCTGTGTTCCCAGGTCATGGTCGCTCACATTTGGCTCCAGAGTAAACCATCTCTTTATTCTTTAAGGTGAGAGCTGTTTATTTCAGAGACAATACTATCTCCCCTTTCCTTCTTCATCTCCCTTCTCTAAGCATGCTTTCCCTAACGCTTTGGGCGGCCCTAGCATCTTTTATTTCTTTACTTTTTCTCTAAGCTTTCTTCTCCTTGCCACATGGTGTCTAGTTCATCACGTGTCTGACATCTATGCAGGCTCTAAACCAGCATGGCTTCATGGCTTTTTCTTTCTCCCCTCCATGGATTCCCAGCTTGTCTGCCCTGAGGATTTTTTTTTTAGTAGTCTAATAAAATTTTCCTAAAGCTTCCATTTGCGTTCATTCTTAAAGTCTTTTATGAATGAGAGGGTTCTTAGAATCCCCTAGGAACACTGTTTCTCCCCTGTATTGTTACCATGTCTTATATGCATTGATATTGTTTTTACCACAGTTTGCCTGCTCCTCATTGAGTGGCTCTGGGGATTGAGCCATCAAGAGTAGGCACCTCAATCGCAAGACTGATCCTCCCTCCCTAATAGAGGAGATATCTAGCCAACAACGTGCATACCACAATGTAGAAATTTAAAAAACATGAACAAACAAGGCAATCTGACTCCTTCAAAAAAATCATAGCATCACACCCACTTAACTCAAAGTTACTGAGATAGGAAAATGCTACATAGGGTCATAATGTTCTCACTAGTTTTCAGTTAAGAATGATAAATGGCTGAATGAAGACACTAATATGAAGAATTCAGTCCAGCACTAGAGAGGAACGTCGGCAACGTGAAGGAGAAGGTAATCAAAATGGAAAAACAAATAAGCAATATGGATGGAAAGTTAGCAACATGGAGGAAAATTCAGCATGAAAATTGAGACGTAAACACATTTAACAAAAAATAGTGAATTAAACAATACATTGGAAAACATCACTAATAAATTTAACTAGGTAGAAAAAGAATATCAAAGATGGAAGACATGAAATTTTTTATTCAAGCATCCATAAGGATAAAAATGAGAGCATGACCACAATGCCCAAGAATTATGGCTCATGTTAAGAGCCATAGAAGAACGGGGTGATTAGACACTAAAGGAATGCAGGTGTGTCCAGCCCCTAGTCAGAAGGCTGTGCAAAGCCAGGGATGTTATGAATATGTTATGAATGTAGGTAACACAAAACTTATGAAATGGGGAAAAGTGGGTACATTAATTGGGGAGGGAGCAGGGAGGGCTATACAGGGAGAGTGAGAGGAGAGATAAATAATGCTTAGATGACATAAAAAAACAACCAGAGGGAAATGTATTAGTTCAAAGTCCTACTGAAAAACACACAGAAAGTAAATATACGAGCGCATGTGTACAGCTGAAGGCTATATAACAAAAGCCATAGTGCCAGGCAGGAGAAACCTTTCTTTGAGTTGATGGCCAGGGTAGTCCAAGAGGCTTCCCAAATAACATATCTTCTTGCCAGAGTCCTTGATTGCTTCCCAGAATCTGAAGGTAAGACCTTATTGCTGAAGATAGGCCACACTTCAGACACAGGACTTGGAGCAATCGAACTGGAACTGACCTGGAAGCCTCCTCCATAAAAACTAGCTCTAATGGTATTAGAGGATACTATACAAGCTGCCAAGGGAGAAAATCAATCAATGGCCCTACCCAGGTATAAAGGCATGATCTGGCAAAAAGGAATACAGACTGTCTTAAGAAAAACTTGGAATCTTAGTGCCAGGCCACCACTCTGCCACTGCATGTTTGGAATAGTTAGTGCACTCCAATTGTATTGAAGGTCCCTTTACCCAGCTTCCCCATAATTCCATAATCCAGAGCATTCTCCTCTCACTGTGGCACCATTCTGTTTGTACTGGGCATGCTCAGCCTGATGTACATTTTTCTGCATATGAATAATGGCTAACAAAAAATTGTTTATTTGCTTGGTCATTGATACATACAATCTTGTTTTGTAACACCCCTTTAAGACATTCCCCATTTTCTATTTTGATTAACTTCCAACTGACTGGAAGGTCCAGGTTTGCTTGGGTTCAAAACAGAATCAGTAGATAGGCAAATTTATGAGAGGGTGAAATCCATAAAAATATTTGGAAAAATATCTATGACATTTAACTTGACCTGCTAAGGTAAAGGTTGGTGATGGCTGGTTTAGGAAGAACAGACCCCAGGTAAGTACTACATATCACACAGTCATCTGCAATTACACTTCAGTACCTCAACATTCTTTCTTAGCTTTCAGAAGAAAGCCACAGGCTGAGAAGACATGGACCAGTTCATCCCATAACTTCATCCCAGCTGGATGCTAAGCAGTACTCAGCCCAGAGGTCTGACAACAGTCCATCTGTACAACAGTGTACATCTGTAAGGAATCTGGTGATAGATAAACTTTCGACAGATACACATGCATATACCCACACACACAAACACAATTCAGCTACACGAAGAGCAATACATTTCTGTATTCCCATCAACCTGAGTAAGTCTAGACATTAAGTAAAGACAGAAAAAGATCAACATTGTACATTCTTAGCTATATAGGAAAGCTATACAGTTTACTTCCTAGAAGTATGTAATAGAGAAGTCATGACCAGATCCTAGAAAAATGTGCAGGAAGGGAACCGAGGATGGATTGTTGACAAGTATGGGGTGCAGTTGAAAAGGAAGGGCTTCTGGTGTTCTATAGTACAGTTGTTGTGATGGCCGCTCTTCATTCTCACTTCCGTGCAATTAGAATCATGAATCATGCAGGTTATTGATGTAGCACACTTCTGCACCTTTCTGTGAGAATGGAGGGTGACTCAGCATAATTGTGGGCAGCACCATCCAATGGACTGGGTCTTAGGCCCAGGCGGTTAGCCAGTATCCCCTTCTCTGCTTCCTAGGTCACCGTGAAGGGAACGGCTTCTCTCCGTGTTTCCACTACCATGATGTTCTGTCCAAGCACATCGGACCATGCTACCAGGAACAGACTGAGCAGTCTAAAACCATAAGCAAGAATAAACATTCCTTTCCATCCGTTATTTGGACAAGCAATAATTACAGGAAGGAGGAAGGTAGCCGATACAGCAGGGTGTCTATGTTCCACATCAATTCACTGGATAGTTCAATATAGCTACTGAAGAAAAATTTGAGTATCTCTAACCAAAGGAATTGAAGTAATAGCTATACAAATGTGACCTGATCATCATATATTGTGTACACGCATTCAAATATCACATTGTAGCCCATAAATTCATATAATTGTGTGTCAATTAAACACAAAAATACATAAATGATGAGCCAGGTAGTTAGGAAATGCCAAAGAACCACCTATTATTCCATTTGTCTCCCCGAGAAGGAGGAAATGCTTTCCTGTTTTCAAGTAGGTTGTGGAGGAAATGATATACTCTGATGAAAATATCTAAGGACTAGTGTGCACAAGTGTGTAAGTGGAAATATTAGCCTGGTGTCCACTAAAGTGCAGTGCTACTGAATGTTCATCAAGAATAAAATAAAGGTAAAAATCGATTGAAAATTGTTGGTGGAGATAGACAGGGTAATTTTCTATCTTGTTCTTCAGAAACCAGTTTTCCCATAAACCTGACTAAAACCAGGAACTGAGCCCAATTTCTCATGATCAAATATTTCCTTTTAACTGCTTTTCTATGCCTTCAGTGTACACATCACTTGCAGAAGTTTACACCCTCATTTTAAATCAGCAACTTCAAAATTCAAGGATTAGAAACCTTCAGGAAATTAGTCATAGTATTTCCTTGAAAAGTTTTGCCAGAGAATAATCTGGACACTGGGGAGATAAAAACCACCCTTCACAAGAGAAAAATACAAGGTTATGCCTGTATCACTCATTCTCAAAACTGACCAATTGCCTGTCTCCAGGGTGCCCTCCCCATGTGTATTTCCTGACCTTGTTCCTTCCACTCCTAATGAGGTCTGGGACCCTGAGCACACTGACTGTTCATTGCTCACAGGCTAGGGACATCCTGGTTAGAGCCAAATACTTCTGGGGAAGATTTCACAGAGACTTTCAACCTGCTTGCTGGGAGAATCTCATTTTTTGGTGTGTGACCCAACATCAGTACATCTTCACTTGAAAAGTCAGGGACCTAAGCAAAGGTTGGATAGGTAAAAGTCTTTTGAGTAAGATGTTCCTATGGCAGGTGAATGTGATGGCAGAAGGATCCTGGTCTCAGCAAGCCCAGACCTGACCCTCACAGGAAACCGCCTGCTCCAGAAAAGTGCTATGGTGTCAGCTAGCACCACTGCATCGTGGCAAGGCAGAGCTGAGTGCTCATTCAAGCCCTAAGTAGGCACTGGTGTGAGCTGCAGTTCACAAGTGCTTTCTCATTTCTCTTACTTTCCTTCAGTTGAGAAAGCTTCTGGGCAGCTAACGTGCTACATGAGGTGAATTACTCTACCCCATAACAAATACAGGGAAAGGCAAGAGTCAGACTGAGACGGGGATGCGTATTTATCCCACTCAAGCAAATGAGGTTCATTTTCTACTTCTTTTTAACTGCAGAGCGTGTTCTCTGTTTCCTGGAGACAAACAGCTATAAGACCAAGAAGCAGCCCCAGTGGTGGTTAGTGTGAATGTCTGGACTCCAAGAGTTGGCATCAGTGCACCTGCTGCTGGCTCCTGGAGTGGACGCTGAGGTTCCATGGGCAGGTCCTGCGTGTCAGAGGTGAGCAGTGCACTGTTGTTTCTGAAGGCCTCAAGTTCTCCTTCTGGTGGACCAAGAGTGGTGTTATTATGGGCAGTCAGAGAAATACTGACTTTTGGTGACCACCATATGAGCATTAATCAGTTCTTCTAAAGGTGAAGGCTGTGATGATGATGATGATGTAGGAGGAGGAGGGGCCTGGTGGTGATACTGGTGATGATTTGCCAAAATTACTATACCATGGACTGGAGAGAGAGCTCAGCAGCTAAGAGCACTGGCTCTTGCAGAGGACTCAGGTTTTAATCCTAGCACCCATAGAGTGGCTAACAACTGCCTATATCTCTAGTTCCAATGAATCCGACACCCTCTTCTGTCCTCAGTGGGCACTGCAAGACATGGGTGCCCTTACATACAAGCAGGCTTAACACTCATACACAGAAGATAAGAGAAGAGGAAAGAAAGAAAGAAAGAAAGAAAGAAAGAAAGAAAGAAAGAAGGAAGGAAGGAAGGAAGGAAGGAAGGAAGGAAGAAAGAAAAAGAAAGAAAGAAAAAGGAGAGAGAGAGAGAGAAAGAAAGAGGGAGGGAGGGAGGGAGGGAGAAAGGACCAATGATAATGGTATTATAGTTACAGTTATACTTTAAGAACACACAAGGACCACTGTCTTCATGTGCAAAAAGGAAATTCTATTTTTAATTGATTAAAAATTTTAATTAAAAAATTTTTATTTATTATTTGTATTTGATGGGTATGTGTGTTGTGTATTGCCTGCATGTATGTAAGTACACCCTTGTCATACAATACCTGAAGAGGACAGAAGAGACCATCAGATCCCTGGAACTAGAGTTACAGACAGTTGTTAGCTGCCATGTGGGTGCTGGGATTCGAACCTGAGTTTTCTGCAAGAACAGCCAGTATTCTTAACCACTGAGCCATTTTTCCGGCCCCCTGATTAAAAAAAAATTTAACATAGAAAACAAGAAAAAAAAATTCTAGCCTAAACTAACCCTGAACGAACTTCTGATCCCCCTGCCTCTACCTGGGAATGCTACTAGGATTAAAAGTATGTACCAACATCGCCGGGCGTAGTGGCTCATGCCTTTAATCCCAGCACTCTGGAGGCAGAGGCAGCGGGATCTCTGTGAGTTCAAGACCAGGCTGGTCTACATAGTGAGTTCCCGGACAGCTGGAGCTACAGGGAGACCCTGTCTCAAAAAGACCAAAAAAAAAAAAAATGTATTTACTACCACATCTGGTTTGCTTGGTGCTAGGAACTAGCCCAGGGCTTGGTGCATGCTAAGCAAGCACACGACTAGATGAGCTGTATCTCCAAACCTAGGAGGAACATTATTTATATCATTCTCACAAACCTAAGCAAACAGACTTGATTTTATGCCCACAGGAGCTCCATCCTCTCTGTGAGCTCTCTACTACAGGTTAAGGCCTCTGGGAAGGCTATGACTGTGGAAGTGGGGAATGGGGTAGCTGTCCAGGAGCTCACCCTAGAGGGCTTTCCTGCTGTCCAGCACCTGGGGGAGGTTCTCTCCTCCGTGCACCTGCTGGCATACCTGGCCTCCACCATGGGAAACGCAGTCATTGTTGCCCTTGTCTGTGCTGATGCCCGTCTCCAGACACCCATGTTCTTTCTCCTCAGTATTTTCTCCTTTATGGAGTGTTGTTTCACGAGTGCTGTTATTCCGAAGTTACTGGTTATATTTCTTTTAGGTCAACAAACAACTTCCTTTGCTGCCTGTTTCATACAAGCCTTTGCTTTTCTGTTTCTTGGGGCAGCAGGCCTCCTCCTCATAGCTGTGATGTCACTGGATGGGTATGTGGCCATCTGCAAGCCTCTGCATTACTTCACCATCATGAACCTGAGGACTTGCTTCCTCCTGGTCATGGCCTGCTTTGCTATGAGCTTCACCCTCATCACTGGGCTAGTGGTGAAGGTGTCCCACTTATCCTTCTGTGGCCCCCGTGTCATCCCTCACTTCTTCAGTGACCCTGGCCCACTGATCCACTTGTCCTGTTCTGACACCAGATCTGCTGAAATGCTGGCCTTCTGTTTTGCTTTGTCTTTCCTTCTCACATCGCTTGTTGTAGCTATCTTTGCATACAGCAACATAGTCATCACAATTGTGAATCTCCCAACAGCCAAGGAGAGACAGAAAGCTTTCTCCACCTGCTCCTCCCACCTTAGTCCTCTCTCTGATGTACAGCAGCTGTTTCTTTATATATGTGAAACCTAATCAAAGGAGCAGGCTGGACTCAAACAGAAAGGCTGCTCTTGTCAACATTGTAGTGACACCCCTGCTGAACTCTGTTACCTACACCCTGCACAACAAGCAGGTCCACCAGATTCTGAGGGAGGTGATATGCAAAATGAAAACATCAGAATAAATTTTTTAAAAACTCACATGACCATGGGATAGAAAACATCCACAAACTATTTTCTCCCTTTTAACCAATGTATGATCTGCTGAGTTTCAGAGTGTCCACAGAATTCACATAGCCTTGCTCTGCCTGTACCCATGAAATAGAAATCACAGCTTCGGATTCCCTTTCTCCCCATTCCATTTTCCATTTATTGTAGATAATAAACTTTAATCACAAAATCCTTTATTGAATTTTTAATTACTTCATGGATGCAAACCACGTGTTTGACATTTACTAAACTATAATTTAGACTCTTTCAATTTCACTATTCTCTAGTAACGAACATGCTTCAACAGAAATAATTTACTAAATGGCAGTGAAATAATTTATAAATCAAACAGAGGAGTCACAGTACTTTGGGATGTGATTATAAAATGATGGAAATGAGCATGATGATCATTTGACGTCTTCTCCGCACTTAGAGCAATGAAAGAATAGTCACGATATCCTGTGATGAATCCTCATCTCTTCAGTGGGGCTCCTCTGCACGTACTGCTCTTGGACCTTTATTCAGCTATGCATGCCTCTTCCCCTTGCAAGACAAAATAGTGCTGTTTCAGGTCTTGACGTTCCTAAAGAAGACAAAATAGCTGTCATATCACAAAGTTGAGCAACATTTTTTTTTCTAAACATGAGCATGTTCTAACCTACCTGGAAAACTCTTTCCTTGTGGTCATCTACCACCCATGGCTCTTAAAGTCTTTCTATTCCCTCTGCCACAATGGTCCCTGAATCCTGAGTGGCAAGGGTTTAATTTAGGAGTCCTATCCAAGGACATGCACTCTGCAGTCTCTTATTCTCTACATTTTGGTCAGTTGTGGCTTTCTCTGTTAATCAGAATTTATGGCAGGAGGAAGCTTTGCTGGTCAGAGTTGAGCGATGCATTGATATTCTTTCTGCCCCTGTTCCAATATGATCCCTGAGCCTCAGGTATAGAGGTTGCACTGTAGATATGTCACAGAGCTGGGCATCTCACAGACTGATTCTCTCTATGTTTGATCAGTTGTGGAACTCTGTAATAGTCTCCATCTATTGCAAAAAGAAGCTTCTTTGATGAATGGTGAGAGATATACTTGTCTGTAAATGTAAGGAAAAAAATATATATCATACGATAAGAAATTATGTTTGTCTAGGGATGTGACAGATGTGAGTTTTCCATCTAGGACCTATGCCACCTCCAGCCATATTTATTTGTCTATGTTTACAGTACTCTACATGAGTTGCTTGCCACTAAACAGGCCTTAAGTCAAATTATATAGCTATTGATTACCCTGAAGGTAAAAGTGTCACTATTGCAGCAATAGTGATAGTTTGGTTTGCTGGTCATTGTTGGAGCTATTTGGCTTTACGGTGGGGTTGGGCCATTGATTTGTTTTCTCCCTTAGCAACCTGCATCGTATCCTCTGATACCAGAAGGACCAGTCTTCAAGGAGGAGGCTTCTAGGTCAGTTCCAACCCAATGGCTTGAAGTCCTGTGTGTGAAGTCTTCAGCAATAGGGTCTTTTCCTTTAAGATCTGGGAGGCAATCAGTAACTGTGTGAATAGACTGTGTTATTTTTGGAGTCTTTTGGACTACCCTGATCTACTCGAAGGGAGGTTTTGCCTGTCTGGCATTTTTTCTTGTTATATAGCTTCAGATATACACATGCACACACACACACACACACACACACACACACACACACACACACATAATGTCATATTATCTGCAAATAGATAAATTGACCTCTTTTCCAATTAGTACCTCTTATTTATTTCTCTTGGCTTATTACCCTTGGTAGAGTTCCAACACTATATTGAAAAGGACTGGCCTGGTTACATCACTCCTTTCAGCTAAGGCCTGATCACTAAACATAGTCAAAATTGAACTTGAAGACGGTTGTGCTCCTTCATTAAAGGAGGGCCAAGCAGGGTCACTGGACCCTCAGTGGCATATCCAGCCACTCTTCCCAGCCAACTGTATGTAATTTGACTCTAATCACACATGGCCTCCTGGATTTGGGGAGGGCTAAAGTATACAATCTGAGGAAGGCTAGGAAGAGAAGGCATGACCCATGCTGGGTAAAGGCTAGCCAGTGTACATACCCTCAGGTCATACACACACCTCAGCAACTCCTCAGTTATCTCAGTAAGTAAGCTCAATAAATTCATTGGTTCCCCAACAAAACTTTAATGAAACATTGGTTTGACACTAGAATCTTAAAAGGGAATAAGCATTGCTTAGCATCCCTAGGAAAAGAAGTCCCTGTCTAGAAGTCTAGTTCCCTGTTTTATAACTGATGAAAAATTTATTTGTTAATGCTATTATGTCTCATAATTTAAAAAAAAAAAGAAAATGAGAATGTAAAAGATGTT
>NW_008349458.1:0-240 GCF_000622305.1 Nannospalax galili
GCAATAAAGCTTACAATCAACACCCGAAGAAGCCCTAACCACCACATGAACGCTTGGAGATTAAACAACACACTCCTGAATGATGAAGGGGTCAAAAGAGAAATTAAGAAATAAATAAAATTATTCCTGGAATTAAATGAAAAGGACAATATGACACGATACAAACCTCTGGGACACGCTGAAAGTGGTCCCTTAGAGGGAAGTTTATAGCTCTAAGTGCCTACATCAAAAAATCAGAAA
>NW_008349459.1:0-329 GCF_000622305.1 Nannospalax galili
TGGAGGCCTGGCTTATGAAGCTTCAAAGGGAAGCGGAGACTATCAGGGCTGATAGTGTGAGATTTTGGATTGAGAGTCTGTGGGTTCTGGTCGGCTGGGGCTGAAGAATCTGCTGTGATTAAGAAGGGACCAGAACCTGAAGCAAAACCTTTGCTTTACTGGGACAATTGATGCTGGCTAGTTGGGGCTGAAAAATCAGCTGTAAGTAACGAGAGCAGCATCACTGTGGTGGAGTCTTCTGGGAGGCATTCCTCAGGGTCAGCACACAGAGGGCACCCGCACCTTTATTTCAAGCTGGAAGCAGGACTTGGTAATGTGTAAGAGTCTCC
>NW_008349460.1:0-1124 GCF_000622305.1 Nannospalax galili
TGGAGGAAGGCCGAGTGCAGAGACCGCCCACGGGCGGGCAGCACAGGCTCCGCCCAAGGGGAACTGGTCCTGGCTTTGAAAAGGCAATGGTTTATCCTTGGGGCAGGCCTGGTCCTTGGAGTTTGGCATTTTCAAGCCAATCCCTTCCTCAGGCAATCCAACAATGCATTCCTACTTCCTTTCTGTCACACCTCACGTTTCAGAAAGCCAGGCAATTTCCAGCACTCTCCTGTTTCTGTAGGTAGATTTCTGTCCGAGCAATTGGATGTGCATCTTCACAGCCCTGTGATACAGATATTACTGTCTCTACGTTGAGACAGAGCAGTCGGGCAGTGGAAACTTAAAGGGGCTTATCCAACATCACCGAGATAATAGGGGGCAGAGATCAAAACGGACTTCATTTGCCTAGCAAACTTCACTTTATGTCAGTCCAGGCCCTGGCCTCCAGGGGTGCTCATCGCAGCAGGTGAGAGACAGCAAGACCAAAGAATGGTAGCTCAAAACAGGAAGTGCTGCGTCCAGGGAAATGCTGCACTCTAAGAGAAGCTGGTGGTGGTGCATCTGTGCCTGAGCCTGTGCCTGTGTGTCTATGTGATTCAGAGAAATACCTCCAAGAGAAGTCAGATTTCCCTGGCCATAAAGGTGAAGCTGACACAAAACTTTCAGTCCCAGAGGAGCAGGTACAAAGGGGCAGAGATTCTGGTTCCCACTGAATGCAAGATCTAGGAGGCCCTTAGGGAGTGCTCACCACTTCCTTTTACTGAAGAAGTAAGTGGATAACCAGCAGGTTAACTAATTATTTAAGAATACTAAATAAGAGAGTAACAAAGCTGGGACTGGACCTCAGGTGCCTTGTCCTTTAATCTGGGGTCTTTCTTTCATGTTTGTATTTCATTATGATTCTATTTTCAGTATTTTTAGGTTGCCTTTGTTCAAATAAATAACCCCCACTCAGCTCATCTCAACAACCCTAAATAAATGAAGTGGATTTCTCTCTCTCTCTCTCTCTCTCTCTCTCTCTCTCTCTCTCTCATATGTTTCATAGCGCGCAAGGTGAAAGGAGAAAGAATTGTTGGGAAAAAGAAGGGGTTCATCAGGAATGGGAGAGCAAGGAAAACGGGGAC
>NW_008349461.1:0-454 GCF_000622305.1 Nannospalax galili
GGGTGTGAACCCGCAGGTAGGTGTGATCTCCAGGTTGAAGTGGGTGGTCAACTTGGCCTCTAGAAGCCTGGGGAATAATCTGATCAGCATATTCTCTGAGTAGTTTCCTTAGAAGGAAATAGTCGTGTAGAGGGGAGGGATGCTGGAGGAAGAGGTCATCCTTGGCTAAAATTAGGGCCCTGGTGAGTGTCACAAGTTTGGCTTTTTGTGATGTGGTTCCAAGTGGTAGAGGTCCTGACTCAATGACATCTGTGAGAGATACTATGGCCTGTGGGACCCCGTTGAGGTGAGAATTAAACTTCTATCCATAAACCAAGTCAGGGTTGGGTTTGGTAGGGGATCTGAGAAATTAGGGGATCACTGTAGGATAGTTCCTGAAGAGTTTCCAAGCATGAGTTGAGTCAGTGAGCAGTTCACTGGAAGGGAGGTGGGAAGCTGGATTGAGAGGAGGGCA
>NW_008349462.1:0-907 GCF_000622305.1 Nannospalax galili
AGTGGGTGTATTGCTTGCCAAATAAGGATGGGGGCTTGAGTTAAAATCCATGGCCCCCACTTAAAAGGTAGGTATGTCAGCCTGCATTTGTAAACCTTGTGCAGTGAGAAACAGAGACAGGAGGATAACCTGAGCTTTTTGACCAGCAGCCTATTCAACCAATGAACCCCAGGTTTAGTGACAGTCCCTGTGTAGGGGAGAAAAGGTGGGGACATGGAGTAGCTCAGCAAGGAAACACACTTGCCTTCCAGACTTGTTGACCTGAGTTTAGCATAGTTTAGGTAGTGTTGGAATGATA
Source organism: Nannospalax galili (assembly GCF_000622305.1). NCBI lineage: Eukaryota > Metazoa > Chordata > Mammalia > Rodentia > Spalacidae > Nannospalax > Nannospalax galili. The sequence goes on from NW_008349462.1 coordinate 299, forward strand.
GTGAATTATTTGGTTTCGTGAGGAATAACTCAAGGGAAAGCATAAACAAGATAAATATATCCGAATTCTGTATCTCAGTACCCTTGGGTTTTTTTGGGTTTTCTTTGACAGTATTTGGCATTGAACCCAGGGAGTCACATGTCCTAAGCAAGTGTCCTATCATAGATGTGACCCTCCAGCCCCTAGGTCAGATTTTATAACCTCTATCCATACAGATCACAGCATTATTTATTTTAATCCAATTATATAACCCCTACATGTGTGATGCCAATAGGTCATGCCTGTGACTTTTCTAACTATGTGTTTGGGTCTTGAAGTGTCCAATTAGAAGAAAACCTGCTTGTCTGTCAGTGGGAGCTGTCTTCTACACCATTATCCTTGAATTACCCAAGAACCTAAGGTGCTCCCTTAGTCAAAGATCCGCAGATCTCTTCTACATTTCAGACAGAGGTTTCAAAATGGACAAATGGGTAATTGATTTCTTTCTGATTTTATAACTTGTCCTGAATTCTGGCAATGTTTAGCCACAAGGCAGATTTTCCATACATATCCATGTGCCACCATCTTTATGAAATATACTTTTAGACTGAAAACTCACTCATTTTAGTT
>NW_008349462.1:1342-6844 GCF_000622305.1 Nannospalax galili
GAGGGCATCTGATCCCCTGGAACTGGAGTTATGAACAGTTGTTAGCCACCATGTGGGTGCTGGGAACTGAACTTGGGTCTTCTGCAAGAGCAGCAAGGAGCCTTAACCTCTGAGCCATCTCTCCAGCACCATAGTCTAGAACCCTTTGTGAAGTTCACATGTGAGCCTCAACCTTTATGGGTAGTTGTCCTTGTAAGGCCTTTGTCTTTTCTGCCAGCACACATGAATTGGGATTCTTCTAAGTTAACAGAGTTAATAAAGGATAACAAGCTGCTTCACTTCTTTGACACCAGATCTCCATGAAAAGGCCCCTTTACATCCTGTGTAGCACCTTTTCTTTGGCTCCCTCAATGTGTGTCATCCTTCAGTTGTCCTCTCAAATAATCCGTTTTCCCCAGTAATGAATTTTCTCAGTCTCAAGTAGCCTCTTTGGATTGAAGAGAGCTAAATGACATGATTCTTCATCCTCTGTCTTTCATGTCCATTAGAAATAATCATACGGGTAAAGGACTGTGCTTATCAATGGTGTGCTGGTTCAGACATTGATTAGGTTGGGAATTAAGAGCAGTAGTGCAAGGCAGGCCCTTATATGTATTTGTCTTCTGTCCTTATTATGATCCAATAGTTCTGTATAGAGGACAATTATGTTATCTAATTTAATGCGATAATGTATCAATAAAGGCCAGGAGTGGAGGCACACACCTTTACTCCCAGCACTCGAGAGGCAGAAGCCGTGGCGATGTCTGTGAGATTGTGTTCAGCCTGGTCTACATAGCAAGTTCCAGGACAGCCGGGGGTAAACAATGAAAACCTATCTCAAAAAACGAGCAAACAAAAATATTCATCAATGAACATTTAGCTCCATGTTATTAGATAGCTGATTGGCTCCAAATTAAAAGAGCTGAAAATGGAGTAGCTAATATTGAAAGTGAGGGCTCATCATTTTCTGATAACAGCAACATTTCAAGGATACACCCTGCAGAAACCACACACTGGGTTTTATTGTGAATTCAGAAATAGTTCTGCATTGCAGACAAATTATTCCTCTTTCCTTCCTGTGTGTGCATGTTGCTATCTTGAGATGGTTAACAATCTGGTGAGCTTAAAAGGAAGACTCCCAACTTAAAAAGATTTTTGCATTCCTTTATGTGTATGTATGACATCAGAGACCAATAATGTTTATCAGTCCTCCCCTTCCCTCTTAACTTGAGGCAAGGTTTCTACCTTGTTTGCCACTTGACTACTTACCCCGGCTAGAAGGCCTGGGAGGTTCTGTGGGATATTGCTCTCTCTACCAGACATGTCACCTTAAGAGTGCTAGGATTGTAGACACAGTGCACAGTGCCTGGCTGGTACATGAGTTCTGGGGATTCAAACTCGGGTTGTCAGGCTGGCACAGCAAATGTTTTTACCTGCCGAGTCATCGCCCTGGTCCTAAAATCCCCTCAATTTTTAGAAGAAGCTTTTGAGCATAAGCTAGTAAGTTGCTAAGAACACATAGCTCTTTGTTGTGGAACTAGCAGTTCTGGGTTCAGAACACTTGCCATTGTACCCTACCAACTGAGTTAATGTATCTGTATTTCCTCTACTCAGGACCATTCATCTTACTTAGTTCTCCTTTATTAAAAGCTGAGTAAAAACTTATAGAGCCAATAATTTTGAGGCATATGGGGAAAATCTGATTGTGTTTATGATATGGTATGAAATATTCTTAGTGATTCTGGGCTGAAGACATGGCTCAAGGAATAAAGTGCTTACTACACAAATGAGAGGGTTCAGAGTTCAGATCCCCAGCAGCACACAATGCCTTATGCTCTAGTGTGCAGCTGTGATCCCAGGGAGCCTGCAGTGAAGGGCGATGGATAAAGAATCCCCGGAAGCTTTCCGCACGCTAGCCTGGTGTACGTAGCTGTTAACAACAAGAGATCCTGTTCAAAACTAAGGTGAACAGCAAGGACTGGCATCCAGGGTTGACCTCTGATCTCAACACATGCATCGGGGCACATACGCAACACATGCAATACATGCATTGAGGCTAACATATGCAACACATGAACATGATCGCACATACACACATCCAATACGCTGATTAAAAAATAATTCCACGTCACTGAGCTAATATGATTGGAGCTTATTTTCTGAGAAGACACTGAAAGTAAAAGGACGAGGTTGAAGGCCCTCCTCGGCCTTGCTGGATATCTCTTCAGCAGTGGCCTTTGAACAAGGTTCTGTACATTCGATTTGAAGCCCTCTCCTGTTAACACATTCTACAACCACTGTGGAACCTAGGAAATAATATAGTTGGACTACAGTTTGCGAAGAATATACACAAAAACACATGCTCTAAGCTTTGGGCAAAAAACACTGGACCTTAGGCGCATAGTGCCTTCCTGTGAGTTCAGGCACATGTTGTGAGTTATATGGATTCAGCATGACAGTACTGTTTGTTCAACATAGAAACAGACAGGTTTTGGTTTCACCATTCACTCATGAATGGGCCATTAAAAACACCTTTAAAGCACCCAGAAAAGGTGATGGCTTGTGAGAGTGCTGGCAGAGGGATGCTGAGAGGCCCAAATTTCATGGTCTACCAAAAAACCTCTTGGTGTAGGGACTGTTGAACTCAATGAAACGCCTACTGTCATGACAGGGAAGAGGACATGGTGCCCTAGGCCTGCAGGAAGAATAAAATAGGAGTACTAATTGTATTGAGTATATCAATACAAAATTAGTTGCTGCAATTATCAAAACAAAGCATATGCAAGAGCTACTGTCCTCCTTTCCCATGTCTCTGCACACACACACACACACACACACACACACACACACACAGAAGGGGGGGTGTCAAGGGCTAAAGTCTTTTCATTCAACAAAAGAAAACATAAGGAAAGCAGTCACCAGTCATAATTAACTGTTGAAGAAGAAATTAAAAGTTGCTTGTAAATTTCTAATGTAAGGTACATTAAGAACTAAAAAACAAAGTTAGAGCAATTGGTAATTTTTTCCGTATGAATATTAACGGTTTGCTTTTTAAATAAGTCACAGTGAAACGAGACCTCCAAACGGCAAAAAGTCTGTGAAGTTCAGTATAGGTAAGAATTTTGATAGTGAATTATTCCAGTTGGTCCTGCCCTAAATTTAAAGAAAGGAGTGAAATGCTTTCTTTCTTAAAAAAGGAATTAAAAAAATGAAGTATAGATGCAGTTTTAGTGTTTATTTTTATCTATGACTGCTGTGCCTCCGTGTATGTGTGTACACTCCTGACATGCAATGCCTGTGGAGCACTGAGGAGGGCATCAGACCCCCTAGAACTGAAATTACTGGCCATTGTTTGCCACCATGTGGGTCCTTTACAAGAACGAGTATTCCTAATCATTAAGCCATCAGTCCAGCCCCAGTATGTTGTTTCTTAATTTGTTTCCTAATAGTCTGGAAATTCAGAATGGTTTAAGAAACTGTTTCTAAGAAATTTCAAATATGAAACCATATTGTCTGAAAAAATGTTTCTCATTTAATCAATAGTAAATATATATTTATATAAATAACATGTATAATTAAGAAAAATATTCTTTAAAACTTTTTTATTTACTTGGTCTTATGGTATTAATATTTTGCTTGCGTGTATGAAAGTGCACGTGTGCATGTAGTGCCTGTGAAGGCCAGAAAAGGGTGTTAATCCCCTGGAATTGGAGTTATGTATGGTTATTAGCTGCCATGTGGGTGCTGAGAATTGAAATTGGGTCCTCGGGAAGAGCAGTGAGAGCTCTTAACCACTGAGCAATCTCTTCAGGCCCAAGAAAGTGGTTTTAACATAGGACATAGTATGTGTCCTCTCTAGACACATTGTAGAAATTTGGATTTATTATCAAAATGGATTTTTCTTTCAGTTTTATTTAGTACTGCATATAGTTAAATAATTCAGTGACTCTAAATCATGATCATGTCACAAACAAAAGGTACAATATTCAACCATTTTCATTAATTAATTTCTTCCCTAATATGTCTGGGTGTTTTTTTCTTTTCTGCCATTTCTCAATTTGGACATTTAAAAAAATATTTTATTTATTATTTTTCTTTTATGTGTATGTGTGTACTGCCTGCATGTATGTGAGTGCACCCGTGTCGTGCAATGCCATGGAGGTCAGAAGAGGGCTTTGGATTCCCCTGGAACTGGAGTAAAGGACAGTCACACCCATCATGTGGGTGCTGGAAATCGAACCCGGGTCCTCTGCAAGAGAAGTCAGTGCTCTTAACCACTGAGCCGTCTCACCAGCCCATCAATTTAGGCATTTTAACATAGGGTGTAACTTTATATTTAATCATTTCCCATTTTAGAGTGACCATATATTTCACCAGGATATTATAATATCCTCCAGAAGCACCACTAAGTCCTCATATGTTCCTTTTCTCTCTTTCTTTCAAGTGCTAGGTGTTCCACACAAGGCTCTGTGAGCGTGCTTGGCAAGTGCCGCCCTTCTTAGCTTCACCTCCAGGACAGTTTTACTTTTGTTTTTGTTAACATAGAATATGTTGACACATGGTTGATATGCTACAAAGTATGATTTCCAGAGCAATTTGTCACACAATGAAGAGATTGGAGAAAAATGACAGTGTTGTGTATTACACAGCACTTGCTTGACCATCCTGGTCCACTGAGTTTGTACAGACTTTTAAAACATGAAAAGAACACTCTCAAGAGTTTATACTTATTTATTTATTGGGTATATTTTTATTGAGTTTTGTGCATTTCATATGGTAAATCGTAATTAAATTTAGACCTCCTCTCTCAACAGCACCCTTCATACCCTCCACCAGATTTCATGCATTCTGTCATATATGTGAAGGCCTATCCTGTTAAGCATTTGTACTCAGATAAATGTACTGTAAGCAACTGTCATCTCTCTCTCTCTCTCTGTCATCTCTGTGTCTCTCATACTGTTCTGTAGTTTCTATCACTGTAATAAAGCATTCTGATCACAACTAACTTGGGGAAGAAAGGGTTTATACGACTTCCACTTTCCACTTCACAGTTTTATCTTTGAGGGACTTCAGACAGGAACTCAGGGGAGGAACCTGGAGGCAGGGCTGAAGCAGAGACCATGAGAAATGCTACTTACTGGTTTGCTACTCTGGCCTGTGCTCAGCTTGCTTTCTCCCTCAACACAGGACCACCTGCTCAGGGATGGTAATGCCCACAGTGGGCTGGGCACTCCCATACCACTCAACAATTAAGAAAAAGCCTCAAAGTCATTCCCCCAGGCCAGTCCAGTAAAGAGCATTCCCCAGTTGAGGGTTCCTCATCCCGGGTGTGTCAAATCAACAACTGAAGCTATCCAGCACAATGGACCCCTTGTCAACTTCACTATTAAACCATAAATTTTCCATTCCTTGTCCCCAAGACCTCATGTTAATATTACTATTGCAATATAAACATCACAACTTTAAAATTAATAGTCTTTAAAAATTCCAATACTTTAAAAACTCAATGTCTCTTTACTGGAT
>NW_008349462.1:7456-9554 GCF_000622305.1 Nannospalax galili
ATTCCAATAGTGTCAGCATGCACAAGACCCATGTAACCTCAAACACACAACAATCCAGCATAAAACTGGAGAACTTGGCAGCAGGTCCCAATCTTAGCCAAAGAAGTATTGGCAGATGATTACCACTGGGTGATTGTTTTGTTTTGGTGGTTTTTTGTTTTTTTTTTGTGTGTGTTTTGTTTTTGCCTTTTTGAGACAGGGTCTTCCTGTATCACCAGCTGGCCTGGAACTCACTATGTAGACAGTGCTGGCCTTGAATTCACAGAAGTTGATCTTTTTAAGGGAGAGACTCTAGATAGGCTGTCTACATCCCAGTGGATGAATTTGCACTGAGGCATGTTTGGGTACACTAACTTGACTTGAAATGCCTTAAAATATATGGCAGAATGAATGAAATCCAGTGCAGGGGGATAGAGAGGGGTGCTGATGGGGTAGAGGGTATAAAGATGATTAAGATGTTTTGTATGAAATGCAGGACAAATTTCTTTCTTCTTCATCGTCATTGGAAATACACAGAGAAATGAAAAAAAAAAGTTTTCAGTGAACGAATTGCCTAGAAATGAATATATAAAATAGAATAGTCTCCAGGATGGCCTCATAGAATCCATACTCACCAGACATTACTCTTCTCCATTGATGCATCTCACGATTTACCAATTGAGTGAGTCTGGTGTCCATTGCTAGTCTTGTCATTTTCCTATGTGACATTCTTGTATAGTTGTTATAAAATATATTTTGCCTTTATCTTCAGATGAGAGTGGCACTCTGCAAAAGAACACCTTACCCAGGTAAGATTTCAAAGATTTTTAAATGGATTAACAATTTGGAGAATATAAAGATAGGAAGCTAAACCTTGTTGAGTGTAAACTGTGATGAGCCTTTAAAATGGACTTAATGCTTGCTGTATCTTACCGTCAAAACAGTCTAAGAGAAAAAAATTTTAGTCAGAAAAGTTGTTCTGTTTAGTTCATATGCGCATATTTGTATGCCCATCCACTATTTCCAAAGTATCACTTCTCTCCTTGGGCACATGACTGTGAGTTCTAAGGACTCAGCATGACACAGAAACACTTGTTGGACATAGACATAGCCATGTTGGAGTTACAGCACACACTCTGGAATAAGCTATTGAAAACACAAACTACCAAAACCATGGTGACTTGTGAGAGGGTTGGCAGAGTGATGCTTATATGGAGCAATCAATTTCATGGTCTACCACCCAAACTCATGGAGGGAGCATGGAACTCCATGAAATGCCTTCAACATGTCAGGGAGGGGAGTGGGATGCCATACAGGATGAATGAATGCTAATTGCTTTGAGTGTATAAATACAAAACCATGAGTTCCTGCAGCCATCAAGACAATGCATGGGAAAGAACCACCATCTGCCTACACGAACCTGTGTGTGTGTCTGTGTGGTCTGCGTGGTCTGCTGTTGGATTAATCAAGGAGTATCTTGTTTCTTTCACACATACAAAAGTGCAGAAAAAGCATTCAGCAATCATATTTAACTATTCATGAACAAATTAAACTCCTTTGTAAATTTCTAATGTTAGTTACAATAGGAAGTCATAAAACCAATAATTCAGAGCATTTGGTAAATGATTCCTCCGTGTCTATAAAGTAATTATATTTTCTTCGTATTTCAGTGAAGTCAAACCAGAAAAACTGGTAAAACCTCCACAGAGGGAGCTCGTAGGGGCCCGTACAAGTAAGTTCTTTTACAGATACATGCTGTGCATTGTGCTACTGTAAATAAAGAGTAGAAAATTTTGGATCAAAAGGGACATAAAAAAATGAAGTGTAAATTGCAGTTCTATTATTTCTTTTTTCTGTTTTTAATCATATTTTATTTATACTTTGAGAATTTCAGAGTATATTGATTATATGCAGGAGCTCGTAGGGTCCCGTACAAGTAAGTTCTTTTACAGATACATGCTGTGCATTGTGCTACTGTAAATAAAGAGTAGAAAATTTTGGATCAAAAGGGACATAAAAAATGAAGTGTAAATTGCAGTTCTATTATTTCTTTTTTCTGTTTTTAAATCATATTTTATTTATACTTTGAGAATTTCAGAGTATATTGATTATATGCAAA
>NW_008349462.1:12074-12812 GCF_000622305.1 Nannospalax galili
GTTGAGCTTGTGCAGGTTAAGACGTGGGGACTTACATTCATTCTGATGGAGCTGTCCTGTATAACTGGCACCATTTACTGAAGATGCTGTCTTTTTCTCTAGTTTGTTTTTCTCCCCCTTGTGAAAAATCAGGTGGCTAGAAGTGCAAGTTCTTAAATCTGGGATCTCAATTCTATTCCATTGCTCAACATTTCTGTTTTTACATTACTACCACGCAATCACTATGGTAATGTAATTTGTAATATATGTCGTGGTATGTAACATAATTTAAAGTCAGGTGGTGGTACCTCCAAGAGCTCTTTTATTTCTCAGGGTTATTTTGGATTTCTGGGATTTTTTTGTGTTTCTATAGGAAAATTGAAAATTTTAAAAATCAAAATATCACAATTTCCTTTTGAAGTAATGATGCCGCTTTTGGCAATCTGAGAGTGTTGTTAAAATTATGGTCATTATGCAGAGAAGAGTAAAAGTTCTCAGGGAATTAATTGCCCATAAATGCACATGCACTCGTGAGCGCATGCACACAAACACGCCCCCAACATATACACACACACACACACACATATATATGTATTTCTATCTATTTATGTGTTCATTTATAGATATAGATATATCACCAATTTTATACACACACACATTTCTATGGCCATTCTATGTACTATTCTCCAATATAGTATTATTGCAGACTAGTGCCTAGAATGGACTCAGCAGAAAACATACTAAGAAAGGATTCATTCT
>NW_008349462.1:13992-15192 GCF_000622305.1 Nannospalax galili
ATATTAGCAGCAAGAAGGGAAAAAGAAAACTAAGTTAATTATGATTTTATTTTTGTATGTTCATTTTATTATCTTTGATGTCTTCATTACAACCTGGTGATATAAGCAGTAAAATTTTGTATTCTGAGAACTAACTATATTTTTGAGTTGAAGATAGATGACTTTCTAAGAATGCATTTCTTTTGGTTATGGAGCTCAGACTCATTGTTGCAGGACACCTATAAAATATGATACTACGCTGCTAATATCCAGAACTATGTTTCCTTGGCTTAATACAAGTTCATCTTAATGATTTCTACTTCCATTACAAGCTGAATATTTACAAAGCACACATTTTTGAAGCAAGTGGGTGAAATTTCTTATTGATCTCTAATATAGTATGAAATAAAGTGAGAATTCAGGATTAAAGTGATGGTTCAGTGGATAAATTGTTTGCCATGCAAGTGTAAGGAGAAGAGTTTGGATGCCCAGAACCCACATCAGGCCTAATGGTCAAGTGATCATCTCTTGGGGAGCCCTTTTTGAAATGGGAGGGTGTTGAGATAGAGAATCCCTTGAAGCCTGCCAAATATCTTCCCTGGAACAATTAGATCTTGTTACAACACAAGGTACAAAGTCAGTTTTGATTCCCAAGTCTATACTCTATCCTTCATGGTTTCAATGTGTCATATGCACATGAAATTAATCTCTCCCTCCCTGTCTCTCTGTCTCTCTCTATCTCTCTCTCTGTCTTCATCTCTCTCACACTCACACACACACACACACACAAACAAACAAATGTACTGCACAAAACACATCATGCACACATTTAAAAAAACACAAAACAGGATTCTGGGCATTCAGCTAATATGAATGAACCATGTTAAAAGCTGAAAAGACTGAAAAAAGCTTGCTTTTAACCTAGCTAAAAGAGCTAGGTTCAGCCGTGTGTCATGGTGCATACCTTAATCCCAGCACTTGGGAGGCAAAGATAGGTGGATCTCTGTGAGTTCCGGGCCAACCTGGTCTACATAGTGAGTTCCAGTCCAGCTGGGGCAACAGGGAGGCCATTTCTCAAAAAGGCCAAATAAATTAAATAAATAAATAAATAAATAAATAATAAAATTTAAAAAGAAAATTTTAAAGAGACAGGTGGATCTCTGTGAGATTGAGACAAGCCTTTTCTACATAGTAAGTTCCAGGCCAGTTGGGGCTACAGGA
>NW_008349462.1:15557-21537 GCF_000622305.1 Nannospalax galili
ACCGGTACACAAGACTCAAGGCTCGGCTCAGTCTGTGCTTACAGCTTTATTTTCTCTGGGACCAAATCTCTGGGACCCAGTCTCTGACCTCATCTCCCGTGCCCAATCTCCCGGTCCCAATCTCCGACTATTAAGAGAAGACTAGTATATTTATACCATGGGGGTTAGTGGTAAAAAGCTTTGGCTTTTAGATGCTTTGTGAGACATTCTATTTACATGTTGAAGTGGATTTCTGCCACACTGCTAGACTGCTGGCCACCTGGAAAAATCACACAGGAAGGCATGGTCTGCTTAGAGCCAGAGGCCATGTTTATGTTACGGCATTTGTGGCGGCCACTTCAAAAGGGGAGATAGGAAAGATGCCAGGAAGACATCTTGCTATGAAAGGAGCCCGCAGCACATAACCCGAGCTGCATGAGCTGTCCGGTGTGAAGGGGCTTCGACTTTGCATAACAGAGATCTCCCAACAAAAGAACTCAAGAGTATTTCACAGTACTCTGTTTTTCATCAGAATATTAGAATAATGATCACTTTTTCAATTATTTCACAGTTCGGTAAAACCCCCAAAAGAGTTACTATCTGAAGCCGAAGAGTCTGTCCAGAGCAGTACAGGTATGAATTTTCAAAGTAAATTATTCTAGATGGTCTCTTCTGCATAAAAACAAAGTAATCAAAATATTTTATTCCCCAAAAAGGCATTAGGCAAATCGAGCATAAGTTGCAGTTTTATAGTTTTCAATTTTTCCCAAAATTGGAATTCAGAATTATTTCAGAAGTTGTATCTAAGAACGTTTTAATCTGAAATCAGATTGTCTGAAAAGTGGTGGGTTCTTCCTACTTTTGGACTCTGACATATGTCACTTGTATAAATAAGGAAAAGTTTGGGGGAGCTGGAGAGAGGGTTCCAACAGTTAGGAGCACTTGGTGTTCTTACAGAGGACCCAGGTTTGGTTCCCAGCACCCACAGGGTGGTTCACAAATGCTTCCTAACTTGAAATCATATTGTCTGAAAAGTGGTGGGTTCTTCCTACTTTTGGACTCTGACATATGTCACTTGTATAAATAAGGAAAAGTTTGGGGGAGCTGGAGAGAGGGTTCCAACAGTTAGGAGCACTTGGTGTTCTTACAGAGGACCCAGGTTTGGTTCCCAGCACCCACAGGGTGGTTCACAACTGCTTCCTAACTCCATTCTAGAGTATCCAATGCTGTGCTTTGGCCTTTTTGAACAACAAGCATGCATGTGAAAAACATATATACATGCAGGTATTCCCATACACATAAAATGAAATAAACATATTTAAAAATAAGAAAGAACAATATTTTTCAATATGAGACATTGTGCTTGTCCTCTATACTCACATCCTAGGATACTGACTTATACATATATATGTTTTTTTCCCATTTTTGTTACACATGCATTGTACATATGATAATCATTACACAGTTCAAAGTTACTGAAAAACAATTTTTCACAGACATAAGATAGAGTATTTAATGGTTTTCATTATTTTTATCGCTAATAATATAATTAAAGTCCTCTGGTTTTTTGCTTTCTACAGTTTCTCAGTTTGGACAGTTTTCATACTCTGTTACTTTTACGTTTGATCAACTCCCATTTGAAGGTGACAACAGCATTCAGTATCTTGCAGTATGGTTAATGACTACATTTTAAATAATCGTAGTTGTTGTTGTTGGGAGTGCTATAGGCACTGAACACTGGTCTTTGGAGGCACTCTAAGCAATTGTTGTCCATAGTAGCTATACCACCAGCACCTTTTTACCTTCAGCTCATTAAAATTAATTTCTTGTAAATATGGGCGGTATGTGCATGTGAGTGGAAGCAAGAGGTGTTGGTTCCCCCAAAAGCTGGAACTACAGGCAGTTTTGAGCCATCGATGTGGTTGCTGGGAATTGAACTCGGCTCCTCTGGAGCTTCCTTGCCTCATGGAGTTTCATTTTAAGCTGGGCAATTTGAGCTTAGGAGCTGGAGGAACTTACATTTGTTCTTGTCTGTTAATGAATACCGACTATAGAATTGCATCCGGGATGTCTCAAATGCATTCAAACCAACAAAACATTTGTCTTCTCGATTTAATGTGTTATACTTTTATAGTTTCAATAAACCACATTTTGCCTTTTGTTTAAAAGGGGAAGACAATACAACATCAAAGTCTTTATTCAGGTAAGAGTTCATATTTTTTAAATATTTTATTTATCATTTTTATTTTATGTGTATGAGTGTTATGCCTGCACACCCTTGTCATGCAATTCCCCGTGGAGGACAGAAGAGGCTGTCAGATTCCCTGGAACTGGAGTTAGGGACAGTTGTTAGCTGCCATGTGGGTGCTGGGACTTGAGCCTGGGTCTTCTGCAAGAACAATCAGTGTTCTTACCCGCTGAGCACCTCTCCAGCTCCAAGAGTGTATATATTTTAAAGTAAGTTGTTGGGGAATGTACTGATAGAAATTAATAATTGTAAAGTGTACACTGATATAGCGGCATTGTGCTTAATGCTTGCTGTATCTCACGGCCATCACAATATAATCAAATACATTTTACACTGAAAAATTGCTTTATTCTCTCACTTTTTAAGAACCATCAGTGATTTTTTCAAAATGTTAGCTCTCTGTTTTAACAGATGAACCTCCTAGTGTTATCCACACACATTGGTGGCAGACTGTACCTGCCTATTCAAAACCCTTTGTGGAGTCCACATGTGAGCCTAGGTGTGCATGTGGAGTGATGTTTTTGAGGCCTCTCTTTTCTTTTATGCCAACATGTATGCTTTGGGATCCTTTTAAGCTAACAGATCATGTTTAGAAACAGAACAGACCTAGTTTCTTGGACACCAGATCTTTCTTTAAAAATTTTTTTATTGAGCTTTTGTAATTTTATACAACACTGCATACACAAATTTAAAATCCCATCCATGTCCCCCAACCCCCAACTGGACCTTGTGTATTTGTCATACATGTTAAGTAAGTCCCATCCATTCAAGCATTTGCACCCAGATGTCCTTCAGTGTAAATTTGTTCACTGGAGTCTAGTCAACCCATCTAGAGATCATATATAAGGCGTACCATTCATTTAACATCAATCAGTCTCCAGTAGCTCTCAGTCTAGGACTGATCTGCCATGCATTTGTCTCATCCCCCTAGGCCCTTCTTTAATTGAGTAGGCATGGGTCCTGTGCTCGATACCACCATACCACAAGTTCACATGTGCAAGCTTCCAGTGACTTGTAAGCCTCTGCTTCCCTGCATTCATGAACCATCCTTGGCTCTTACAATCTTTCCACCTCCTTTCCCACAATTTCCCTTGAGCTATAGGCATCTGGGGTTCAATATAGGAGTCCCCATCCAAGGATACACACTCTGCAGTCTCTTATTCTTTAAAACCTGGCCAGTTGTAGTCATCTGTGTGCACTGAAGTCTGTTGTATAAGGGAGCTTTACTGGTGAGAGTTGAGGGATGCATTCATTTTCTCTCTACCCCTTGTTCTGCTAAGTTACATGAGCCTTAGGTGCAGAAGTTCAACCATATATGTGTCACCTAGTACTTGGCATCAGACGACCTATATTCTCCATTTCTCATGAGTTGTAAAATTCTGCAGTTGCCTCTATCTGTTAAAAAGAAGCTTATTTGATGGGTTAGTTATATGGTATGCTTGATTGTAAATATAAGGATCCATATTTAGTTTATGACAAGAAATGTCATTTGTTCACAGATATGAGATAGCATTTTCTCTAGGATCTATGTTTTCACCTGCTATGTGTGTTCCCTCCCACTGAGAGGGCTTTAAGTCCAATTAGATAGCTGTTGATTGCCACCCCTCCCCCCCGAGCTAACACTGCCACTACTGCACATAGAGATAGTTCGCCATGCTGGTCGTTATGGTTATTAGGGTTTAGGGATGGGTTGGACCATTGATTGTTTTTCTTCCTTGGCAGTTTGCACATTATCCTCTAGCATTATGATAGCTAAACTTCAGGTAGAAGATCTCCAGTCCTGCTCCACTGTCCCATGTCCTGTATCCAAAGCACATCCAGTCTTCAGCAGTAGGGTCTTATCAACTAGTATTGGGAGATAATCAAGAGGTTTTGCAATAGCCTGTGTTATTTTTGGATTCTCCTGGACCACTCTCACCAGCCACTCAAAGGGACATCTCTTCTGTTTGGCACTGTGTTCCTTGTCAAGTTCCCAGTTCCCAGGTATACATATGAACAAAAGTTCAGACACTGTATGGTTATTTCTCTTGTGGTTCCAGGAACATCACATTTCCCTCCAGGTTTCCTAGCCCCCCCCCCAAGATTCATTCATCTCTACTCTTGTTCTTTCCATCTGGCCTCCCTCTTCCATCCCCAGTCCCAGTGCCCTGTTTATCCCCATCCTCCCCCAGTAACACCCACCTCCAACTGTCCCCCTCTTCTGACTTCCTTCCCCCATGCAAATATCTTGGTCTGTTGCACATCCCTCCCTCCTCTCTTCCCTACTGAACACTCCCACTTTCCCCATCTCCCCTGGTAACATCTGTTCCGTACTATCCCCCTCGTCTGGGTTGTTTCTTTTCCTTTACCTCTGTTTTCCTTTCCATGTTCCTTGCCCATGCTGTTACATCAGAATATATATACTCACATAAAGGATAAATTCTTTCTACAATCTGCAAATGAGAACGTAAGTTCTTCTTTTCTGCACTGGTATGACTTCACTTAGTATGACACTCTCTAGTTCCATCCATTTACCTGCAGATTTCATGATTTCATCTTTTCTTACTGCTGAGTAGAACTCCATTGTATACATGTGCCACATTTCCATTATCTGTTCGTTATACTTTTAACTGAATCTTAAAAATATCTGAAAAAGCATATGAAAATCAGAAATTCAAGTGAGTCCTGAAAAATGTTGTTGCTGCTTGATTATTTAGCTCAGGAAACAGACAAACTTCAATCTGACTGTTAAAAGGTACTAGTTTGGTGTTCGGAAGATACTTCAGTTATTAAACTGCATTTTCTGTAAGCAAAAGGTACTAAGTTTGATCCCAGCGCCCATGTAAAAACCAAGGCATGTTTTCACGTTTATCAATCTATCACTGGGGAGGCAGAGATATAGCTATCCCCATGGCTTGCTGGAAAAACAGCCTAGATTTGTTGCTTTTTTCCATGTCCAAATGAGAGGCCATTACAGGAAAACGCATAGTGGATGGACGCTGAGGACGAAGGACACAGGTTATTCTCATCTTACATGCACACAACATGCATGCACACACCAGGATATTATCAACACATGTAAACACACACAGGAGAGAAAGAGAGAGAGAGAGGGAGAGAGGAAAGAGAGAAAGGTAATTTGTAACCCTCTCGAAGGGATCTCCAAAGAGCAGATAGGTTTATGGTATCAGCTGTTCCTTTATCAATTTACAGAGATTAAACCAGTTAGCCTTTACTCAAGTATAGGCAATGGAGGGGCATAAAGAGATAGACACTGGAGAAGGTACAGCTGATTTTTGGCTTCTTTTGGGTAATGGATTGTTTCAGTTCAGGTAGCAAATCCGTTATGGGATTTTTAGTTTATCCTTCAAGATAGGTAATTTGTGCAGATAAATCATTTTCAGTCTCTGCCAATATGGTGCCCCCTGCCCCAACTCTCTCTGTGATGTAGATTCCTGTGTGCCTGCATGAAGGCTGGAGGAGGATACCAGGTAATTTTCTCATGCTTCACATTATTCACTTGAGATGGTTTCTCATTGAACCTGGAGCTAGATTGGCAGCCAACAAATACATTCTCCTTTCTCTGCTACTCAACCACACTGGAGCAGGAAGTGCATGCCACATTTTATGTGGGTACTGAGGATTCAAACTTACATCCTCTTTTTTGTGCAGCAACCATTTTTATCTACTGAGCCCTCTTTCCCCCAGCTGCCGGCTGTTGCACTTTTATATGGAGTTACAAGTGAGTCTTCATAAATGTTCATAGATTGAGAT
>NW_008349462.1:22574-22913 GCF_000622305.1 Nannospalax galili
TATATATATATGCATTCATATATATATATATATATACGTACATTATATGTTAAAAATGATTCTATCTTACTTTGAATATTTTCTCACAGAACATGTATCTAGTTTTGGTATTTTTGCCCATTTTATCTCTATTATTGGCTGATTTAGTTACACTCCTAAAAAATATTGTATTTATTATTTTTATTTAATGTGTATGAGTGTATTGCCTGAATGTACGTAAGTGCACCCATGACATGCAGAGCCCCCAGTGGACAGAAAAGGGCATCAAATTCTTCTGGAACTGGACTTAGATGGTCGCTAGCTGCCATGTAGGTACTGGGAATTGAACCCACATCCTCT
>NW_008349463.1:0-271 GCF_000622305.1 Nannospalax galili
CTAAAAGACTCCCAAATTGCATGACTCTTATCTGTAGGGGGAAAAGAAAGTTCTCGACTGGTGAATAGGAGGTGTGAAGGAGAAGTAAAGGCAAGAGTAATTAGCATTACAAGTTCTAGACAGGGAACTAGAAAAAAGTCAGAACAGGACAAATTTTGAATGTTCATGAGAGTCCACTGGAATTTCTCGATGAGAGCTTCCAAAAGCATCCCTCTATTGTGCTCCTCCTCATTTTTCTTTTGTCTGTCAAGGCTGGACTCTAGAGTGATGG
>NW_008349464.1:0-1280 GCF_000622305.1 Nannospalax galili
ACAGTGTTAAAATATCACTACACAATGTTCCATTTCGACATCTCAGTGCTCTAAAGGGCCAAGACTACCACCCCATGTGCCATTATATTGCTCCAATGTGCCATCATAATGTTACAGTATGACTTCACAATTTTCTGTTATTTATCACAATGCTCACATGTGACATCACTATTCTCCCACGTGCCTTTATATTTGTCCAATGTGCCACCACAATGTTACAATATAAAATCACAATGCTCCAATGTGCCATCACCAAGTTCCAATGTGCCAACACTATCTCCCCATGTGCCATTCTATTGCTCGATTATGCCATCACAATGTTACAGTATGACTTCACAATGCTCTATTGTTCTATCACAATGCTCCAATGTGACATCACAATGTTACAATACGACTTATCATATTCCGTTGTGACAAAACAAGGCTACAATATGACATCAGAATGCTCCAATGTGCCATCACTAGGTGCAATTGTGTCATTACCATGACCCATTGTGTCGTCACCATGCTCAATATGCAAACACACTGCTCAGTCTCCTCTTTTAATGCCCCTACGTGACATCGCCATCGTCCTTGGCGCAATCGCAGTTTTACTATATGACCTCGCAATGTTCCATTATGATATCACAGTGCTCATTGTAAAATCACTGCACAGTTGTGATATTACCATCATCCACTGTGTCGTAACCATGTTTAATATGAAAACACACGGCTCAGTGTACCCCCACAATCCCTGAATAAGACATCACAATGTTGCAATATGACTTCACAATGTTCTATTGTGACATCACAATGCTCCAATGTGAGATCACAATGCTCCAATGTGCCATCACAGTGTTACAATACGACTTTAAAACCTTCTACTGTGACATCACAATGTGCCAAAAAGATATCACAGTGCTCCAATGTGCCAACATTATCACCCCATGTGACATTAAATTGCTCCAATATGCCCACGCAATGTTACAATATGATTTCACAATGATCCATTGTGATACCACAATGCTCTAATGTGACATTACAATGTTCCTGTGTGGCATCACAAGGCTCAAAGATGCCATCACAGTGTTACAATACGACTTCAAAATATTCCACTGTGACATCACAATGCCCCCAAAAGTTATCACAGTGTTCCAGTGTGCCAACACTATCACCCCATGTGCCATTATATTGCTCCAATACGCCAACATAATGTTATAATATGATTTCACAATGTTCCATTGTGTCACCACAATGCTCGAATGTGACATTACAATGTTTCAGTGTGGCATCACAATGCT
>NW_008349465.1:0-731 GCF_000622305.1 Nannospalax galili
CTGGTGTATCTAAGTGCATGTTTCCTGTAGAAAGAACAGAAGTTCAAGCAGTGTCTTTACTACAGTGAAAACGAATGAACAGAAGCATATTCTGTTAAAACCCGTTTACTACGAATTGTACGCAAAAGAGTCTTGCAGAGTGTCAGTCTCTTTGCTTTAGAAAATTTTGTGTCGCTGGTGTATCTAAGTGCATGTTTCCTGTAGAAAGAACAGAAGTTCAAGCAGTGTCGTTACTACAGTGAAAACGAATGAACAGAAGCATATTCTGTTAAAACCCGTTTACTACGAATTGTACGCAAAAGAGTCTTGCAGAGTGTCAGTCTCTTTGCTTTAGAAAAATATGTGTCGGTTGTGTATGGAAGCGCTTTCCTTTTGTAGAAAGAACAGTAGTTCTAGCAATGTGTTCACTACACTGAAAACGAATGAAGAGAAGCATTTTGTCTTAAAACCCCTTTCCTATAAATTTTTTGCAAAAATGTCTTGCCATGAGTGTCAGTCTCTTTGCTTTAGAAAAATATGTTTGCCTTGTGTATCTAAGTCCTTGCTTCCTGTAGAAAGAAGAGTAGTTCTTCCAATGTGTTTACTATAGTGAACACGAATGAACATTTAGGCCTGAGGAGATGGCTTGGTGGTTAAGAGCACTGACTGCTCTTCCAGAAGACAGTCTCAATTCCAAGCACCCACTTGACAGCTAACAACAATACAAAACTCCAATTCCAGGAGATTCAACA
>NW_008349466.1:0-248 GCF_000622305.1 Nannospalax galili
TTTCCAATAATTAGTTCTGAAGGTAAGGTAGAGATTTCTTCCTAACTTTCCAATGTCTATGTGGGGAATTTTTCTGCATTGACCTTATTTGGATCTTGTGTAGCCTATAACCATTCCTGTGAGTTTGTGTGAGTAACTGCTCTGCAGTCTGAAAAACTCCATTTCTTTGAGGTCATCCACCACCTCTGGTTACTGCAATTTTCTACCATTTTTTCACCAATAATCCTCAACCCTTGGGAGATAAAAGT
>NW_008349467.1:0-310 GCF_000622305.1 Nannospalax galili
AACAGGGCAGAGAGTTAACAGAGAGACGTCTGAATTAAACAATACCATATAGGATATGGACCTGACAGACGTCTACTGAGTATTCCACCCAAGCACTAAAGGACATACTTTCTATTCAGCACCCCATGGAAACGTCTCCAAAATTGACCATATACTGGGGCACAAAAAAAACCTCAAAAAATACAAAAATACTGAAATAATTTCATGCATTCTATCAGATAACAATACAATAAAGCTTACAATCAACACAGGAAGAAGTCCTAGACACCACATGAACACATGGAGATTAAACAATACACTCCTGAATGAT
>NW_008349468.1:0-7401 GCF_000622305.1 Nannospalax galili
GACGTGAAGAGATTTCTACTTTGCATAACAGAGGACCCCAACAGAATACCATTACAATGGATAAGGCATTCTGTAAGTCTCTGGATGGTAGTTTTGGCAGAAGCATTACATGCAGGAAAGGCAAATCCATAACCAGAATAAGCGTCTATTCCTGTAAGGACAAAGCTCTGTCCCCTCCATGATGGAAGGGGTCTGGTTGCTAGCTGAACACCCCAGGGAACAGTGCCATATTGGTAGCTCAGTGACGGCCTCTGCTGTTGGCAGATCTGACATTCAGCTGCAATTGTAGCCAGGTCAGACTTGGGAGTGGGAATCCATGCTGTTGAGCCCATTCATAAACTCCATGTCTGTCACCATGGCCACTTTGTTCATGGGCCCATGGGGCAATGACAGGGCCAGCTGGAGAAAGAGGCTGACTGTCCACAGAACAGGTCATCCCATCTACTTGATTATTGAACTCATCCTCTGATGAAATCACCTTTTGATGAGCTTTTACATGACACACAAGTATGTGCACATCCTTTGCCCATTTGGAGAGATCTATCCACATACTTCTTCCCCAAATGTCTTTCTCACCAATTTGCCAATCATGCTCCTTCCAAGTCCCTGAACATCCAGCCAAACCATTGGCTACAGCCCATGAATCAGTATATAATCACACTTTTGGCCATTTCTTCTTCCAAGCAAAATGCATGACCATGTGCACTGCCTGAAGTTCTGCTGCTGTGAAGACTTTCCTTCCCCAGTGTCCTTCAGGGTTGTTCCAGAAATTGGCTGTAATGCCGCAGCTGTCCACTTCTGAGTGGTGCCTGCATAGCGTGCAGAACCATCTGTAAACTAAGGCCTAGACTTCTCTTCTTCAGTCAACTGATCGTAGGGAACACCCCATGAAGCCATAGGTGCATGCCTGAGAACAGGAGGCATCGTAACAGGAGTAGGAACCATAGGCATTTGGGCAACTTCTTCATGTAACCATCTATCATGTATATGCCACTTCCATTTGATAACGGATTGTTGCTGTGCACGTCCTACTTTATGGCTTGGGGGAGTCAGATAGCACCCAGCTCATGATGGGCAGCTCCGGTCGCATGGTGATTTGGTGGCCCATTTCACTTGGTAGCCCATTGTCAAATGTTCAGTTCCCACTAAGGCCCAATAGCAGGCTAAGAGTTGTCTCTCAAAGGGAGAATAGTTGTCTGCAGATGAAGGCAAAGCCTTACTCCAAAATCCCAATGGCCTTGGCTATGATTCCCCTATGGGGGCCTGCCAGAGACTCCAAACAACATCTTTATCTGCCACTGATACCTCAAGCACCATTTGGTCTGCTTTATCATATGGCTCAAGGGTCAGAGAAGCTTACACAGCAGCCTGTGCCTATTGAAGGGCCCTTTCCTGTTCTGGGCCGCACTCGAAGGTAGCTGCCTTCTGAGTCACTTTATATATGGCTCATAGTAACACACCCAGATGAGGAATGTGCTGCCTCCAGAATCCAAACAGGCCCACCAAGCATTGTGCTTCTTTCTTGGTGGAGGGAGGGGTCAAATGCAGCAACTTATTCTTCACCTTAGAAGGAATGTCTCTGCATTCTCCACACCACTGAACTCCTAGAAATTTCACTGAGGTAGAAGGCCCTTGAATTTTAGTTGGATTTATTTCCCATCCTCTCATGCGCATATGCTTAACCAACCAGTCCAGACTGTCTGCTACCTCCTGCTCACTGGATCCAGTGTGATATTTTGTGGCAGAGTCAGGCAATCAAGATCCCTTTGAACCAAGTTATGGGCACATTGCTGGAGAGTTAATATACCTTTGAGGCAAGACAGTAAAGGTATACTGTTGGCCTTTCCAGCTGAAACCAAATTGCTTCTGGTGGTCCTTATGAACTGGTATCAAGAAGAAAGCATTTGACAAATCAATAGCTGCATACCAGGTACCAGGAAATCTATTAATCTGCTCGAGTAAGGAACAACATCTGGTACAGCAGCTGCAGTTGGAGTCACTACTTGATTAAGTTTTTGATAGTCAACTGTCATTCTCCATGACCAATCTCTTTTCTGCACAGGCCACATAGGAGAGTTAAAGGGAGATGTGGTGGGAATCACCACCCCTGCATCTTTTAAATCCTTGATGGTATCACTAATTTCTGCAATCCCTCCAGGGATGCGATACTGATTTTCGTTCATTATTTTCCCCGGCAGAGTCAATTCCAATGGTTTCCATTTGGCCTTTCCAATCATAATAGCCCTAACTCCACAGGTCAGGGAACCAATGTGGGGATTCTGCCAATTCCTAAGTATATCTATCCCAATTATACATTCTGGTACTGGGGAAATAACCACAGGATGAGTTCGGGGACCTACTGGACCTACTGTCAGTCGGACCTCAGCCAACACTCCATTTATCACCTGACCTCCATAAGCCCCTACTTTAACCGGAGGGCCACAATGCTGTTTAGGATCTCCCAGAATCAGTGTCAACTCAGAACCAGTATCCAATAGGCTGCAGAAAGTCTGATAATTTCTTTTCCCCCAATGTACAGTTACTCTAGTAAAAGGCTGCAGGCCCCTCTGGGGAAGGATGGGTGAGAGGTGAACTGCATAACTCTTTGGTACTGTGACAAAGTCCTTCCTCAAGGGCACCCAGCATTTCCTTCACTCAAGGGGTTCTGGGTCTGTAAAGTGCCTCAAGTCTGGAAATTGTTTGAGTGAGATTCTCTATTGCTGTGATCCAATACTGATGTCCTGTCATTTGTCCTAGAGCTTTTCTGCTTATATATATCAAATAAAAACTTAGTAGGCTTCTTTTGTATGTGGTCCCTGGAAACACCATGATTGATTAGCCAGTACCACAAGTCCTTTCAAGTCATGCCATTGTAGGTATTGTTTTGCCTTTGCTGCCCATTACGATAAGTACGCTCACCTTGTCTTTGGTAATTCAATACTGCCACCTGACCCCTACTCCGAGGTCTTGTTACACCTATTATATTTATATTTAATTTATGCAATTGAGCAGCAGCATCTCCAACTGTAAGAAAGGAAAAGAGCAAAAACAAAACACTTCAAATGTTCTGGTGTCTCTCTCAGTACTTTCCATCTTATAAAATCAGTAAAAGGCATGTCCTCTGGGCCCTTCCATTGTGGAGGATTTGGTGTTGCACTGTAAATCCACTGGAGCATACCAGTTTGCCTGAGCCTTACAGTCCCTTCATCAACATTAAGCCAAGGGATTTCAGGTGTCTCCAGCTCTCTGTCAGTAGGCCATCTTTTGATAAATACCTCAGCCAACCAATCAAATAAACTTTTAACACCCTTTTTAACTGCATGACCTTCCATATCAAACTGAGAATCTCCAGTTAGGGGGTCCATCTCAATAAACTCAGCCTGAACCAATTTTATGTTCTTTCCACCATTATCCCATACCCTTAAAATACATTCCTAGACATATTCAATAGACTTCTGCTTGAAAGAATTGGAAAATTCACTAAGTTCTTTAGTGGTATAGCATATCTCTTCATGGACCACACTTTCTATCTCTCCTCTAAGGGCCTGCTTAGCTTTGAGCCTGGTTATAGGTCTAGAAGCAACAATAACTGGGCCCTGAGGGACATCAGCTTCGTCTTGTTGAATGGAATTAACTTCTTCAATGGGATTAGCTGCCTCAGGCAAGGGTGGGGAGGGTGGGTCTGCTGAGAGTGGGGATGTTAATTCATCAGATGTCAAATTCCTCAGAGTCTGAGGATTCGAAATCCTCGGCCTCCTCAGAGTTCTCCAACACCTTTCCATCCCACATGTCAGGATTCCAATCTTTTCCTACCAATGCCCTCATCTTTACTGCTGACACCCTTCGAGGCTGGGAATTAAATTTGTGTTGTAGGTCAGCCAAACGCATAATACAGGCTCCAGCTTGATTTTCTGCAGCTTTAGCTCTCTGGCTGCTGGAGAGAAGATTCCCTTCCAGGGTACACTTGGAAACATTTAAACTGTTGATTTGAATCTGGAGCCTGTCAATTTTATCATTAAGCTCATTGTATATCTTCACCACTTTATCCAGAGATGCTTGATGTAACCAGCCAGCATCACTATATTTCTTATTTTTCCACAAATTGCCAAATGTTTTATGTATAGAGTCACTAAATTTCTTGCTCTTCACAAGAGGTGAGTTAGGAGATTCAAATGGGTCTATTTCCATAATTATTTCAAATAGTCTACATCATGGAATTTCAGTGCTCTCCATGCTATCTGAAGACTCTGAGTTGGACAGCCTGCTCCAAATACCAACAAGCCCATTAAAGAAATTCATCATCCTTTCAATTCTGTTTCTCTAGAACCACTACTGGTACCACAATCCGTATTAGTTAGGATTCTCCAAAGAAACAGAACCGGTAGAATGAATATATATTTATAGAGATTTATCTTAGCTCACAGGATAGAGTCCAAGTAGTCCAACAATGGCTACACCACACTGGAGAGGCTGAGAATCTGTAGTCCCTCAGTCCACCGAGGCTGGATGTCTCAGTAGTCCCAATCTGGCACTGAGGTCTGACAAGTTCCAAAAGATCAGCTAGTCTTCAGTCTACAGCAGCAAGATGAATTCACCAGCGAGAGAGAAGGCAAGCAGCAAGAAGCCTGGCATTCTCCTCTGCCTTGGTCTTGTATAGGGGCTGCCATCAGAAGGCAACACCCTCATTTAGGGTGTGTCTTCCAGCTTCAGATGATCCAAACAAGAAGATCTCTTTCATTTCAGTTAACCCCAGATCCAGTCAAGTTGGCACCCAGGATTAGCCATCACATTTCCCCAAGTAGTTTCTTCTGACCAAACTCAAGTTTCAGGCTTGTTAGAAAGCACCTTTACTCTGTTATGAGATTGTCTCTTCAGAGAAGTCCACTCAGACACAGAAAACAGCCAAAAGATAGTCTTTGTAGCTGGCCAGTGACTACAATGGGCATTCAGGCCTCAAGTGCATCCCCAAGCTGTTCTTAGGGTAAGCTTTTAGACAAAATAATCATATCCATTACTGAAGAGTTTAATTTCCCAAGCCTAGGGGTGAAAAGCCCTTGTAACAATTTCTATTCTCCAAGAGAATGATTTCTATTCTACAAGAGCAAGCCAAGTGGAAAGTACAGAAGCCATAAATCTTCTGTTAGCAGGAGCAAGCAGGTGCATGATGATCTGTTCTCAAACCCACACCTTAGTGCAGCTGGGTCAAACTTTTCCATTACTACATTTGAGTTAAGTGCCTCTATTAGCTGAGGTTTTCTTGTAACGAGACATAGCTATGGCCAGTCTTAAGGTGCCCTACCACAACTCACTGACCCATCCTACCAGCCTTATCTATTCCATTTTCTTCCTTCCTTTCTTTCTTTCTATTTTATTTTCTTTTGTGGTGTTGAAGATTGAATTTCAGTACCACTGATCAATATTATCACCTAATTTCATTTTATACACAAATAATTTACAAGAGCAAGGATATGAAGTTTTTTATTTTAAGCCTTTACTGAAATCTCATGGTCGTACAGCAAGGAAATGCCATGTGCCATATTCATAAAAGGAATTGAATCCCATTTCCGATTCTGTGGAGTGGACTGCTTGATGAAGACATGAGGAATGTACTGACTTTTCCTTGGCTTCTGTATTTGACTTAGAGAGTTTGTGGAGTTGTTTCCATTCTACAAATTTAATTACACAAGGCTAATGCCAAAGTAGAATCCAATAATAACATTTCAGGTGTTTTTTTAAATTAGGAAACAGATATTTTGTTTTGAAAACACTTTGATGATCTTTGCTTTCTCTTATAAATCGGACAGTTTTCATAAATGAGACATAATTGGTCCACACATGTTTATTCATTTTTCTATTCCTGCTGAGGGTAGATTTGTTTCCAGTTTTGCCTTTTATGAAATAAGATAAAAATTTAGGCAGTTGATACCTCCATTCATAACTAAATATACATAGACTTGGGAAAAATCAAATCAGTATTATTTGCCCAAAATGAACAAAATGTGTATATTCCATAAACCAAACTTAGTTTTAGAAGAAAAGTCTTCTATATTATAGATAATAGAGTCCTGAAATTAAAAATCTAATGTGCAATTAAATATATATATTAAAAGCTCTCACAAAACATAAACAACTATGATAAATTGTATTCTTGTGTGGCTACCAAAATAATTGATGTAAACAGTATAAACTATAAACAAATTTCAAAATAATGAATGCTGTCTACACAAAAGTGTATAACCTGAATAATGACAAAATGGAGGTTGGATGGAAAGAAACAAACAGGTTTACCATTTCCTGGAAATTATTTTACCATAGGTTAGCTGGTCTTTGACTCCTGATACCTCTGAGTATGAAGAGTGCACTGTATTAAGAATCAATTTAGTATTTGTTTTATATGACACTGTTTTCAAACCAAAGCTGAATACCAGATATAATGTTTAACAAGAAATGGTGATCTACTCTAAATTTTGGGGGGAAAATAAATGCTTGTACTGACAGTTATTAACTGAGCACTAGTGTTCTGTGTCAACACAGTGATTCTGTGAGGTATCTAGTTTTCTTAGGCTGTGTACCTAAAATTCCTTCTGGGAGGTCTAAGCAACATCTACCCCTCCTCCTTGTGATCCCTATGACAAACTGAGGTAAAATTTTGTCAAACTGCATTCTGGGAAATCAGTGACTTTATTGGACTTACTTACAGAGCAATGGGTGAGGGTTTACTTATAGGAGTATGGGTGCTCCCCTCCTAAGGTCACACTGGAAAGTCTCCATCTAAACACTGATGATGACATACTCCAAGTTGCATAAAATAGAGACCCTCCCCTCTGCTTCTTCAGCATTTATACCATTAGAACCTCCCCTTTGTGCAACTAGGGATGGCTGGTTTGTTGGTTTGGAGATGTGGCTGACTCTCCCTGCCCTTCTTTTCTTGCAGAGAGTGTTAGTCAACAAGCTTAGCTGTGCTGATCCTTGTTAAGCAGGAGCAACCAAGCTTGGGAAGATATCTGTTGGAGGACAGTCCTATCAACAGGTTACTATAACAAAGTGATACAAGCTGGGTAACTTTGTTTTGCAGCTCTGGATGCAAGAAATAAGGCTCTTAGAAGATGTGCGGTTGTCAGCCTGTTGCTAAGATATGGTTCTTATTGGCCGTTTTTGGCAGCCTTTCATGTGCCGAGGCATCACTAATATTTATGCCTCCATTTCCACAGGTTTTTTCCATGTGTTCATCTGTTTTTTTCTTTTCTTTTACGTATAGAAACAAGCTTTAATGAATTAGAGTGAAATTTAATGCCTTCAAATTAACTTGATTATATCTTCTGTTTTTAATAAGACTTTTAAATAAGATGATATCTAGAGAAGGCAAATTGACAAACATTTGGAGTTAAGAGTTCAGCACAT
>NW_008349468.1:9049-9626 GCF_000622305.1 Nannospalax galili
GGACTAAAAATAACACAAAAGATATTATTAATTATTATTATTATAAAACATTATTATAAAACAAACACCTTGTACCAACTACACAAGTTAAAATAGGATCTTATCAATCTCTCTAGAAACTTCTCCCTGGATACTTGACTGCCACAACTCTTGTCTCCTCCCAAAAAGTAACAAATGTAAAACCATCACTCGAGTGTGAATTTCCAAACTAGTCTTGCATATATCAATTTTTTGTATGTATGTTGCTGAATCTGTGATCTCTTTCCCCACAATTCTCAGTGCCCCTCCATCCTAAAGTTCACCAACTTGAGCAAAAGTTCTCATCAGACTCAGGTTTGGTGTCTAAATGATGAATACACATGGGCTGCATTTTTGTCAAGAGATTCATAATGCCTCTTTGTCCTTCTTGTTGTACAGTGACAATCTGAAGATGCTCAATTATCTATTTACTCACTAAGTTTCATATTCCAACTCCATAGTCCATTTTATGGTTTACTTTGACTAGTTATATTAAAAAAGGCCTTCCCATCTATAATTTTGTAATTCAGAGTTAAAGTTCATATGGCAAAGACAAAAT
>NW_008349468.1:9871-14014 GCF_000622305.1 Nannospalax galili
ACTCAAATTATCTCAGTAAGAACCTGTTCTAATTGCTCCTGAGTTCTTTAAACATGATACTAATAGTCTTTCATAGATGCTTTTTATCAGTTTTGATAAGAAATTTCAGGTTCATTTTGTTTATTTTTCTGCTTTGAATGTAATGTTAATTTTTCCTCAGGAAGTAAATGCTTTGGTGAAATACTTTGAAAAATAACAATAAAAGACTTTAAGATATCTTGATATTAGAAATTCTAACTGATAATATGTTGGGCATTGATTCCAGGAATTTTAAGTGTATATAACTAGAAAGTATTTTCATTCTTCCAGCCAGATCCATATACATATATATGGCACACATATACATATATCCAGCACACACACATACACACACACACAAACACACACACATATATGCACATACTGGTATATACATACATATAAACACATATGGGTACATGTCAATCTCTTTTGAAATTATTAGTAGTCACTTTTTTTTAACTTTATCGAGAACTTTATACATGGGTATAAGGTGTTTTGATGAAATCCATGCCCGCTCCCTCCCCTTCAACTCCTCCTCTATCTCCCCATCACTTTTTCATGACAACTTCGTGCACTCTTTCTTTTTTTTTTTTTTAATGGGGCTTTTTGCTACTCTAACATTTCCCCCTCTGAAGAGGTAACCCTAAAATCTTTTAGGGATTGGATACAAGCTCCCAAATATTTTCGACATTTTTGGCCTTTGGAATGGAATGTTACTAAGAGGCCCAAGGGCATTTTGACTTTTAGCCAAGCGACTGGCTTCTTTTCTTTGGGGTCTTTTTACGCTAATTGCCCAGCCAATTTCTATCTCCTATTCTTATCACACCATCTTCTGAAAGGGTTACCCAAATAGAGGGATGCTTTTGGAAGTTCTCCTCAAGAAATCCCAAGGGACTCTGAAATGAATATTTGAAATTTGCCTTGTTATTTTTTCTGGTTCCCTGTCTAGAAGTTGTAATGCTAGGTACTCTTGCCTTTACTCCTCCTTCACATCCCCTAAGTCAAGGACCTTCTTTTCTACATACAGATAAGAGTTATACAATTTGAGAGTCTTTTAGATAGACCCACTGAGGGGGTACCTCAATTGCCTCATCCTGTGTCCATTGTCAGCATGGAAGAAGCCAGAGCAGTTTGCATCCCGATTGCCTATCGGCAACTTAGTAGTCATTTTTTAAAAGATTTTTTTCAACTTGATCTCCATTTCCCAGACTCAGAAATCTGCTTTAAAAGAATACTCCAAATGACAGAATTAGGGTATCATATAGGGCATTACTTTCTTTTCTCTTTTCTATGATAAAATACCTTGACAAAAACAACTTAGAGAAGGAAGAGTTTACTTTGATTAGTTCATCATAGCAGGGAAGTCAAGAGAGTAGGAACTTGAATTCCTGTCACATCGCACCCATATTTAAGAAGCAGAGAGTGATGATGTTGGAGAGATGGCTTAGCAGTTAAGACCACTGGCTCTTCTTGTAGAGGACCCGAGTTTGATTCCCAGCACCCACATTGTAGCAACCATCCACCCGTAACTCCAGTTCCAGGGGATTTAATCCCCTCTTCTGACCTCTATGGGCATTTCATGATACAAATGCACTTCCATACAGGCAGGCAGTACAGTCATGCACATAAAATAAGTTAAAAATAATAATACTTTTTTAAAAAGAAGCAGAGAGTGATAAACCTGTGCTCAATTCACTTTCTCCTTGCTATAGAGTCTGGGATCTCAGCACAAAGGATGATATCATCAGAGTAGGTGGGTCTTCCCACTCAAATTAACACAATCAAGATAATCCCCCACAGACATGCCCTAAGGCCCATATTTCAGGCCATTCTAGGTCTCATCAAGTTGACACATGAGATTATCACAATTCCACCCAAACAGATCACTACATCATAACCTTCACTTTTGTCACTAAAGTCTTGTGTTAATCTCATTATGCAAAGTATAATCCAACTTGAAAAGTCCCCATAGTCTTTAACAATTCCAATAGTTTAAAACTCTAAAGTCCATGTCTCACCTGAGATACAAGGCAATCTCTTAACAATGAACTCCTACCAAAACCAAAACAAAACAAGTTACATACTTCCAACCTTCAATGCCACAAAATAAACATTCCTATAGCAAAATGGAAGAAGTGGAGCACTAGAAATAATGATCAAGCAAAAGCAAATACAGCCAGGCAAACACCAAATCCTGCAGCTCTATATCCAGTTTTGGGGAGCGGTGATGAAACTGACTGGGCTCCAAATGGCTTAGCCTATCCCTTCAGTTCTGTTGTCTTTAGTCCATGTAGCCTCTCTTTTAGGGCTGGTTCCACTCCCTACCACTGTTATTACAGAACATCTCATGGTCTTGGCATCCCCAATATCCTTGGCCTCCATTGCAATTTAGGCATGACCTTCACAACTTTAAACACTGGCCTCTTAGTACCTCTAGCTCTACCACTCACTAATATAAGAATTCAGTCTTCCCAGTACACTCGCATGAATGCCAGGATCTGCTAGATGTTGGTGTATTCTAAATGCAGCCCCCATCCTTATCTTGTAAAAAGTATGACTGCAACAATTTGTAGCACATGCAACAGTGATTATGCTATTGTAAAATCAATATTTCATGTCTACTGCTATATCAATATTTCATAACTACTGCTATACTGGAGCTTTGACACTTATTTTCTGTACTACACAATATACTGAGATTTGAACTGTTAATTAAATATCTTACCCAATCCTCTCTGTAAGCCATATTTGTCGAAGTTCACCAGGTTAACTCTCTGATGTACCAAAGCAAAGTTTTCAGGGTCTTAAGCAGAACTCTTAGTCTCTCTTTTTCAATAACAGACTGTCTTAGGGGTTTAGGACTTTTGACTACTATCCAAAGCATCCCTTGCCTGAATATATAAATTATTGAGCCCTTGAATTTGAATTTTTCTATGACATCATCATGTAGGCAATTGGTATTATTCAGGGTTCTCTAAAGCAACAGAATGGATATATATTCATTTTATCAGTTCTGCTAAACTGATATATATGGGGATTTGTTATGTTGGCTTGCAAGATATAATCCAAATAGTCGAATAATGGCTGCACCACACTGGAGAGAATGAGAATCCAGTAGTTGCTCAGTTCATGAGGCTGCATCCAGCCTTGGCTGGATGTCTCAGCAGTCTCAATCTGGCACCGAGACCTGAAGGATTCCTGGAGATCTGCTAGTCTTCAGTCTACATTGGAATTCAAAGAAACTGGATCAGTGAAGGAATGCCACAGGAACAAAATAAACTTTCCAGCGAGAGAGAAGGCAAGCATGCAGAAAGGGAAAGCTTCCTTCTCCTTGAACTTTTTTTATGGGCTGCCATTAGAAGGTAACACCCAATGGGTTTTCTAACTTCAAATAATTTTATCAAGAATGTCTCCTCATTTCAGTTAATTCCAGATTCAGTCAAGTTGACCACAAAGATTAGTTATCTCAACAATATTCAAAGAGCACTAGTATTTGCCTGATATAGTGTACTTGAGCTTAGTTTGAATTTTAGAGTTTAGCTTCTCTTAATTAAAGGAATTTCATTCATTTAGGCTATAATTTCCATATATATGGTCACAGACTATTTTGATATTGCTATGAAGGCATTTTTATTGAATTAATATTTATGTTAGCAAGATTGTTAAAGCAGATTACTCTTCATAAAGCAGTGAACTTCGATTATTTGAAGGCTCAAATAAAAAGATAGATTCCCCACAAAGAAGAATTATTCTAAAAGGATATCTTTGGATTTGAATTCTAACTCTTACCTGGTTTCCAGTCTGCTAGGTTACCCTCTAGATTAAGATTTCACCATCTTGTGCAAACACATGAGCCAATTGCTTAAAGCCTCTCTTCTGCCTCTGTCTCTTCTTTCTACTTCTCAGTCTTTCTCTCTCATACATACACATCTCACACATCTATCTTATTCTATTTCTATGAACTTTTTTGACATATATAAATTATCTATACAAGGTCTAAGTTCCTAGAATTTTTGTGATGGCTTGCACATGTAGCACTACTCTTTCCTGCAGTCTTTGATAACTTTTATTTTAGGTTTTTTTTTTTTTTTCGCATTCATGTGAAAAATATTACGGGGTAGG
>NW_008349468.1:14810-16523 GCF_000622305.1 Nannospalax galili
CTCATCTAAGATTACATAGAGATTAATAAATACTTGGGTCCTAAGTTAAATTTTACCATTACTCTATTCTTTTACTAACCTACGTTGCCTTCACCAAATGCATTGTGGAAAATAATGATTCTTTTTTTAAAGAGTTTTATATTTTGATACATGTTTTGAATGAAATATGATTATACCTACCCTCCATTTATACCCTACCACTTTCCCCAGATTACCTTCAATATGTTCCATTTTTAACTGCATAGCGTCTAGTTTTTAATAAATCACCAAGTCCAAGTGCTGCCCATATATGCATGGATGTAAAGCCACCCACTGGATCTTGAGAAATCTATCAGTGGCCACACCTCCAAAGAAGAATTATTCTCCTTCTTCTAGCATCAATAAACTTCCAATAGCTCTTCACTTAGGGTACCAACTATGCTAGAATTTTAGTTGGCTTAACCTTATACAGGTCTTATGCAGGTAACTATAGCTACTGTGAATTCATGGGTGCAGTAGCCATGTCATGTCTGGAAGACAGCATTTCACAGTATTCTTTCCTAATATCCATATTTTACATTCATTCCATCTCTGTTGGGGACCCTTGTTGTGTAAAGTAGCAGTCCCTTCATGTCCAGAAAACCCATGGGCTCGGAGTCAAATGCAGGGACTCCTTTTATCAATAGGGTGCTTTCCTGGCATCTTCCTGACTCATCTTTTGAAGTGCCCGCCACAGATGCACTACCATAAAAATGGTCTCTGGCTCTGGAACTGCCAGCTTTTCCTGTGTGATTTTCAGGCAGTCTGGCAGCATGGCAGGAGCCCACTTCCATATGTAAATAGGGCATCTCACAAAGTACCTATCAGCTAAAGCTTTTACCACTACCCCCACGGTATAAAATATCCTGGTTTTCTCTCAATAATTGGAACTGGATCACTAAGACTTGGAGCCAAGCAGAGTCACTGAATAAAGGCTGTATCACTGAGACTGAGCTGAGTCCTGTGTCTCACTGCCTATGATCCAGTCTCCCTGGGGGGCAGTATCCTTCCGTATTCGACTCACGGAACTCCAGCTTTAGCTGCCCCGCACCTTCCCACGTGATCCAGCGGCCGGTGGATTTCGCATCTTGAGGAAGTGCACGGGTGAAATTGGGGCGGTACTCGACCGGGCCAGCCCCGGTAGCAGAGGGACCCACAGTGGAGAAGCGGCGGAGAAGCAGGGACCCGCCAGAGATGCAGAGCAGACATGCCGTGGGACCCGCCGCCGCTTCCAGGGTGCATGCAGGGGACCGGCGTCATGCTAGTAGCTGGTGCCCCGAGATCCCTGCACACCCCATATCTGGCGCCTAATGTGAGGGCCTCTGAAC
Organism: Nannospalax galili; assembly: GCF_000622305.1. NCBI lineage: Eukaryota > Metazoa > Chordata > Mammalia > Rodentia > Spalacidae > Nannospalax > Nannospalax galili. Next base: position 16,157 of record NW_008349468.1, read on the forward strand.
TTCATGCCAGCTAGCAGCTGGTGCCCACTGAGATGCAGGATTCGTGAGTATCCCTTCCCACCAGGAGGGCAATACAGATCTCTTCTAATTTCCTCCTTTTGTTTCCGGTCTGAAGTCTTCGCGTGAGAACGTTAGAGACAGAGGAAGCAACTGAGGTTTTCTGGTCAGGGCCACTCCCTGACATTAACCGAAGGCCCCTCTGTCCCCTAGCGACCTCCGACTGCTTGTACAGGTGTAGACAAAAGACCTCTATCTATATATCTTTCTAATATAAAAAATCTGGTGACGCATTAGCCACTTAAGAGTCATTAGGACGGCAGCCAGCCTCTTAAATTTGCGGGAAGGCCTGTGCTGGGATCCAAGCAAA
>NW_008349469.1:0-324 GCF_000622305.1 Nannospalax galili
ATTTTAAGATAATATTAGATCTTAAGGATTGTTTTTTCACTATTCCCTTATCCTGATGATCGCAAACGCTTTGCTTTTAGCCTTCCTTCTATTAATTTCAGAGAGCCTATGAAAAGATATCAGTGGAAGGTTTTGCCTCAAGGGATGGCCAATAGCCCTACTCTTTGTCAGAAATTTGTAGCTGCAGCTCTTCAAAATACTAGAAATCTTTGGCCTTCCATGTACATAATTCATTATATGGATGATATCCTTGTAGCAGGCGCATCAGGAGAAGAGGTGTTGCAATGTTTTGCTCAATTGAAATATGATTTGTTGGATGCGGGT
>NW_008349469.1:3904-15641 GCF_000622305.1 Nannospalax galili
TTCCCCTTGTAGCAACCTAAGACAGGAGGGTAGCCTATTGCTGCTGCTTATGCAATGATGGGTAAGCACATGGGGAAGGATACTCCAACCTAAGACAGGTGCAGTTCCCTAAGGGTATAGCAATCTGTGATCCCTAAGCTCTAAAAAATAAAAAAGGGGGACCTGTTGGGAGCCTGGGAGCCTGAGGTTCAACTGAGTCTTGGTTTTCCTGTCAGAGCTGCTTACAGGCCTGAGCTGGCAGTTTTCCATTTTGCCCACAGCCTTGGCCTGGAAACTCTGGCAAGTGGCTGGGGCCCATGGCCTTGGCTCGCAGCTGGGGCTTATAGCCTTGGCCCAAAACCTTGGCTTGAAGCCGGGGCCAGATAGTCTTGCTAGATAGCCTTGGCCCACAGGCTTGCTCTTCTTTTCTGCATATGGTTCTATTCTTCTGTAATCAGAGATTCCTCCATTATGTGTCAGAGCCCTCATGCTCTGACTGATGTAATGGTTTGCAGTCTGTGTGTCTTTGTTCTCATTCTCTATAAAAACTCATGCTTGTGCTTCAATAAACGAGACTTGATCAGACTCCTGTCTTGTCTCCATTTCTCTTGTCGCTTGCTCCATCCACGGCCCCGCCCCCCAATCCAGGTACCCAGGTGGAAGTTCTACAGGTCAGAACTGAGTTGCATTGCAGAGTGGCCTCCCACACAGACCAAACATAGCAAGGGGAGACTGTCACAGTAGAAGTAATTGATGACATTGTAGCCACAGAAGAACAAGGTGAAAAATTTATGGTGACTAGAAGAATCACAATTGTGCAGTAAAGATAAGGAATTTTTACTAGGGCCAAGAATACCCTTTGTGACATGATGACGCTGTAGAGCAGAGGGTTACAGATGGCCACATAGCAGTCATAGGACATTGCAGACAGGATAAAAAGTTCACAAGCAATGAACAGAAGAAAGAAAGCTAGCTGTGTACTGCAAAGGATAAAGGTTGTTGCATTTTGATCAACAACAAAATTTATTAACAGTTTGGTCCCATAGCTGTAGAATAACCAAGAACTGTAATAGCCAGGTGTCTGAGAAAATGTACACAGGTGGTTGTAGCCTGGAGTCCACCATGGGGAGGATGATCATTCCGAAGTTGCCCACCAGTGAGATCAGGTATATGATGAGGAACAGTCCAAATAATGGGACCTGAAAGTCAAGGTGGTTAGTGATGCCTATCAGGATGAATTGAGTACCACTGCAAGGCTGTGTTTTTCCATCCAGGCTTATCTGAAGCCTTTTTCTAAATAGAGACATTAGGACAGTCAGTAGATTTCAAATAATTTCATTAGGGGATTTTATCATTTAAATTATCATAGATAAGATTCAAGAAACCTTTGCCAGTTACAACATTTTAAATTCAATTCACTTTAATGCATATAATATATGCATTCCTACATATGCCTTTAAAAATATGGATGGAGCCAGATACACATCCAGAGTTCTCAAATAGGGTAGTGTTACTTCCTAGAATGCATCATTCAATACTTACATTTTGGTTTTGCAAATTTAGAGGTAAAGATAGCCTGGAATCTGATGTTTGTAACCCAGTTAATTGGTGAACTCTCCCTCATCAACTAAACTGCCCCTAATAATATTTACTTTAAAATATTAATAGTTTCTAGATTCACAAACCTAGGCAGCGAAGACAGATATGCATGGTAGATAAACAGCTAGAAATAGAAATGGATATATAATTTTTTGATAGACAAAATAAAAATGGAATTTTAGCATGTTAGAAACAGGGCTCCATACATATCAATAATTAATATGCTTTAAAGATTTTTGTAATTGTGATTTCTATGACGGAAACGTATTGGCATGTAATCATAACATTTAGTAATACTGGAGAGTATATATACTACTTATATTACCAGTGTATTTACATTCACCAGCTTTACTTGAAAATTGTCATATAAAATTCTTATAATTACAGATAGAGAACATGATAGTTTTAAGTCTAACAATATTGGGCAAATGTCTTTCTAAGGACACTATAAAAGGTAAAGTATGAATTGCATTTATATGAAGAAATAAATTACAATATAATCAAATACATATATTACTGATATATTTTAACATATGTAGGCAAAAGTCAAGTTGTGCAAATACTTCACTGAAAACTCTTTCTGATGTATTCAAACATGCTTGTTTAGATTTTGATACTCTTCTTCTATGTCACCTAAAAGTAGTTCTCAAAAACCAAATATATGCATATGTTTTCATATTTTTTAATTGGGACATAAACTTACCAAAAAGGGGTTGTATTTACCGGTGTTTATTGTGCATCACACAGGACAGGACTGAGCTCTTTTCCATTCTGAAATGATGAACAGATAAGGAAAAGTTTCACCAATTTGTTCTCACAGGACCTGTCTCAGTCTCTTCCACCATCACAGTAAGAGTATCACAGGCTGGTGTGTGTCTTTGGAATTACGTTTTGTATATTTTCAAATTTATGTATATCTCTCTGATGTAGTGACATTATCATATAAAATTTTCCCTGAGAAAATAATCAATAAAATTAAGATTATCTTGAAGGTTACAAATCTGGTATATGTTATATGCAACACCTACGGGGATATGAGGATGTTTGGGAAAATTAGTAAGATAAGTTGTTAATACTGGCTTAATAATGAAAAACAAATTTGACTTGATAGGCCTTTAAATGTATGTGTATTGGGGCTGAGAGATGGCTCAGTGGTTAAAAGCAGTGGTTGCTCTTGCAGAAGACCTGGGTTTGAGTCTGATCACTTTCATGGTGGCTAACAGCCGTCAGTAACTCCAATTCCAGGGGATCCTATATCCTCTTCTGACATCCACAGCCACTGCACAACATGGGTGCACTTACACATATGCAGGCAATACAGCCATACACACAATAAATAAATAAATTATTTTGGAAAATGTGTGCATGTGTGTGTATAAATATAAGATGATGTGAAATCGGGCAGAGGGAAGTAGTAAGAATGGTGTCGATAGGACATAGGTCTGAATATGGTCAAAATATATTGTACAAAACATTAAAATGCAATGTTAACATCAACATTACCTTTGGATAAAGGGAACTAATTTTATAAGAGATATAATAAAATGTAACGCTTCACAGTCCACAAAATTTTACTTTGGTGCATAAAACTATGCAGAAAAAATTGAATGAAAGTGTCATTTGTACTATTTCATGTGATTCTAAATCCTCCTGTGTATTGGGTTTAGAATGACTTTTTTTCCAATATCTGACATTGAACACCATTTAATAAACATCTAAAAATCAGAGGGAATATATGTGAATGCGCCCCACATTTCACAGATCTGTCTGTAATGTAGAAGATTATAAATGATCAGTATTGCTGATTTTTACAGAGATTCACAATGTTGAATGAAAAAGTTAAGAAATTCGAATAAACACTTTGTAATGAGAAGACTGGAAATAGCCATGTATGTGTAGGCTCTAAACGAAGAATAAAGTCACACAGCTGTGCGACATTCTGTCCAAGGTGATGCATGTAATTTATACTATGTTTATTTAAATGTGCTTGTAATTTGTTGTTGCCTTATACCATCTCCTGTCACAGACAACTTTTATACAACAATAAATATGTCAGACTATAACATTAGAAAATCCATTCAACAAATGCATCAAGAAACCTTCTAAAATTGTTTCCATTTTTATTATTTTTGTTAGCAATGATGAAAAATTAAACTGCATGGAATTAATACCAGCTTTCCTTCAAGTAATGAAAGATCTAGCTGTGTCTTGTACATAGCTCTAGAATTCAATGAAATCTCTACCTAATACTGGAAATTTATTTTTTAATTTTACTACAAAATGAAAAAAATTTTTGTCATTACCATAAAACTGCATAAAGATCTTCTGACTCTCAAAATGATGGCATGCGTAACTCAGGTGAGGTGGAAATTTCTCTAATCCATAATTCAGAGCTAAATTATATCTACATAGTTATTCACAAAAGAATTGAATGCTAGTTTTCAGAGGGCCTGGAGTAAACTCTAACTTGGACTAGAAAGACATCAGAATGACAAATGGAAAGCATGAATTCATATCCTGCCATTAAAAAAGTCTAGAGGGGCTGACCAGACACCAGTGATGAATTTGCACTGAAGGACATCTGGGTACAAATGCTTGACAGGATAGGGCTTAGTATGCATGACAGAATGCAAGAGGTCTGGAGGGGGATGGATGGGGGACGGGGTCTAAATTTGATTAAGAACTATTGCATGATATGTACAAAAGCTCAATAAAAAATTTTAAATATAAGGATAATTTATTTACACTGATTTTCTCTTAGGCTTTATCAGATATTAAATTACATCTATCTTCATATATGTGAACATATAAATGTGAACATATATATATATGATGCATTTTAACACAGTGTTTATAAAGATTAGGTTTGGTAAACAATTCATATGAAACTATTACTCGATGTAGAAATCCAACATGCCTTGCACCTGCTTTGGGAAAGATAAATGCAAACCTATTAAGACGTTTGCCAACACAACACTTGTATGTATTTTTAAAAGATTTTTATGGGCACTATTCCTCTTTTCCTAGGTAAAAATATTACAAAAGTAACATGAAGATAATATTAGAGAGGATCAATTGCTGCAGGGCCATCAAGGGGACATTAGAAAGCACAGAAACGGAATCAGAAACAGCCACTTATACCTGGAAAGGTTGGAGGAAAATGCCCCCACCTGAATATACTGCTGACACTGACCTAAAAGGCTATGCCATTCTCTCTGTTACCTTTATTGAAAGCACTGTCTTGATTTCCCAGTATGGTTCTTAATATGGACATTTTTTGTCAATTTACATATTTTGTGAATCTGTACAAATGCTCCCAGAGGACTTCCAAGCAATTTGATAATTACATCTAAATTGTTTGAGAATCTAATGAGATGCATAGAGGTTATACAGTAATTTTAAGGAATGATTGGTTTTCAGATATGACTACCTATGTATCTACCTATCATCTACCTACCCACCTATCATCTATCTATCTATCATCTATCTATCTATCTATCTATCTCTCATCTATCTATCCATCATCTATCATCTATCTATCATCTATCTATCATCTATCCATCTATGTATCTATCTCTATTATCTATCTATCTATCTATCTATCAATCTATCTATCTATCATCTATCTACCTATTATCTACCTACCTGTTATCTATGTATCCATCATCTATGTATCTATGTATTTATGTATCTATGTATCTATCTATCTATATACATCTATGTATCTATTATCTATTATGTATCATCTATCTATCAATCATCTGTCTATCATCTACCTTTCATTTTTCTTTTTTTTTTTATTTATCTTTTATTTATCTCTCTATCATCTATCATCTATCTATCGTCTATCTATCAATCATCTATATCATCTATCTATCATCTATCATCTGTCTATCGATCATCTATCAGTTTATTTTTCTCCATATATCTCTCATCTATCATGTATTTGTTTTACAATACAGCAATATTACTTATGTGCATCTATTCAAAGTAATATTATTAATCTGCCTCCTGAGTGCTGAAATTAAAGGTATGCACCACCATGCCTGGTTAGCATTAAGTTTTAAAGGTATATTAATACTCCATGATCACTGTAGCCCATGTAATAAATAAAATGTGAAAAGCAAATAAAATATCAATTTAAGAATCAATAAATAAAATCCTAGTACACATTATTAATCTTAAGTTAGAAAGAAATGTGTGATAACTTGGACAAACTAACAAACTTCATGGTAAATGAACTAAGTCAGACACAGAAAGGTAAATATTTTGTGAGTCCCATTTAAATCGACATACAAACTTTCAGTCCCCTAAAGCAAACATACACACAAACAAGAGAAAACAATATTTCATCTCATCAAATCAGAAGGTGGCATGGCAGTTGCTAAGAGCTTAAAGCTACTTCAGATGGGGTGTTGGAAACATAAAGACTGAAGTCTGGTCATCAGGCTTGACTGCTCTGGATGTAGGCAGTGAGAGCTGTGTCCACAGTCATCAGAACTGCTTTGCATATTTGATGTTAATCGATTAAATTTCAGTTAAACACAGAAAGCATAAATTTCAAATAGGAATGTAATTCCAAGAAATGGAATTTATTGTATAATAGTTAAAGATTTTGAGAACATTATATTAATTAAAAGCAGTCAGGAAACTAAGATCAGCTTTACCATTAATCCTTCAGAGAACTATTCATAACAGAATACTTAGAGATTGAAAACATAGTTATTGGTACTAAAGAAGGAAGACCATATGGAGGAAATTACCTAATGTATTTGCAGTGATAAAATGGCTTTAGAGGGGGTTGGAGAGATGGATCAGAGGTTAAGAACATTGGCTGTTCTTGAAGAAGACCCGGATTCAAATTCCAGCCCCCACATGGCAGCTAACAACTCCAGCTCCAGGGGATCCAACAGCCTCTTCTGTTATTCATGGGTATTGCATGACACGGGTGCACTTACCTACATGGAGGCAATACACACATACACATAAAATAAGAATAATAAATAAAATTAAAAAGGGGTTTTGAATTATATAGAGGTGGTGGTTGCATGAGATTATAAATGTAATAATTTCTGTTACATTGTTTCTCTTCAAATAGTTAATATCATGCCATGTGAATATATCATAGTAAACCATTTTTCAATGAGCTTGCATAGTTTTACATTCTTATTTGTGATTTTTAATTGTTTGAATTCCCCCAAAGAAATTGTATCCATCAAATTCTGTCATGTTCTCTATGTTATAGGAAATAAGTACTACTCAAATGTTCTCATGCACAAGCAAGTTTCCAGTAGTGATCACAAATCTGTGTATTTATGAAAAAAAACACATCTCTATATTGTATATTTTAAACAAAATTTTGTTATTCAGCTTAAAGTCTCACTATATATATATATATATATATTCCATAGGGTTGATGCATTTGGACTTTTGCAATGCTTGTTCACTACATAATTAGGATATTATTCTCTGTTTGCTAAAACATAATATTATTAACATTTTGCAAGCTGTTCCTCATATCTGTTGATTTGCTACCTGGAACAACAGAAATATTGGCCTCTCTGATGTCTCTTTGCTGTCTCTACAATGCTATCATGATTAGAATGTTGTCAATTTAAGGAACATGAGTGTTTACCATTTTACATAAACCTGTTCCAGATCATGATCAAAGTACATACACTATGTACAAAAGAATTTTTTATGTTTGTGTGTGAAAGAGTGAAATAGACAATGTGTACTTTGTGTGTGTATAAGTATATGTGTGTATACATTTCATCCATTTTCCTAGGAATTACTAGTCCATATTATTAACTGAATCATCTACTCAAGGTATGGTTTATTACATTACAATATTTGTGTTAAATTTCCATAATGCAGAATTTAATTTTAAATATTTGACCTGTTACACACACATATAAATTGAATTGAATACTACGAACTGCAACCAGGTATCAACATATCAGTTTACAATACTCTGGGTTATGGAAACACTGTGTGTCTTCATTGCTTAATACATCACTGAGCTGGATTTTTGGAATTATAGAGTGATTTATAATTTCAACTTGGGAGCTTACTAAATACGATTCTGATGCAGAATAAATTAGCATATCTTATATCAAAGCTAAAAATTAGTAAGTGTATGCCTGTGTACATATTTGTATACTTTAGCTGGTATCTAAATCTATGAATAATATATGAATATATATATATATAAACTTTATTTTGATCACTATAAAAAGAAACCATAATTCTTTCAGCAATAGAAGCAGCACAGAAGAGGACTGTCAGTGACTTTTTTTTCAAATGCCCACAGAACAGTATTCCACAGTAATTCAAACCTAATATTTTTGTCATGCCCTCTTGATATTGACATTTAGAATATCAATCTTTATGATAATCTATTCATGATGGAAGGGATGCTTTATCAAAAAATCAGTTGTTCCCAAGCACTTTTTCACTGCCTGTTTTACATCTTCGTTCATCAAATTTTAGATTATGGGATTAACCCTGGTAATCACAATGGTGTAAAATACTGACAGTCCCATGTCCTGCTGTAACATATAGCTGAAGCTAGGTCTCACATGCATGAAAATAATTATGCCATGAAAAGGAGACATTCCAGTTAGGTGAGCTCTACATGTAGAGAAGACTTTCTGTTTGCCTTCCACAGAGCAAATCCTCCAAATAGCACACAGAATGAAGCTGTAGATAAGAACAATCAGTATAAGGAATACCTCAATAGACCCAGAACAGAAGAAGACAAGCTGGTTTCTGTGTGCCTCAGAGGAGGGATGTCACAGATGTACATAACTTCATTGGGTCTGGAGAAGGACAGGCTGAAGGGAGATGTGTGTGTATGTGTGTGTGTGTGTGTGTGTGTGTGTGTGTGTGTGTGGCAGGTGAGTGACACACAGACTCTGGGTTACAAGCTCATTGCCTAAAGAAATGGATTATGGATGGCTATAGTAATCATCACCTCTGCCATCAGCAGAAAGCATTCTGTGATTACAAAAGTAACAGCGAAAAGTGTGTATGCTGCACATCCAAGGAATGAAATGACTTTCTTCACTTTCTGTCACAAAACCCATTGCGACGGACCAGCCTAGAAGACTGGAGCAGTTCAGTCCGACGGGAGCACGGTCCCTGAAAGGGTGGAGAAGGATTCGGCGAATGACAAACAGACAAACACACAGGAGTTGGTGAAAGTCTGAGTGTAATTTTTGTAGCTGTAGAGCTGAGATTATAAATTACAAAGTTACATGATTACATCAATAAGCCATTGTTTTGTGGTTTAACCACTTTTTAAGAGCTCTGATTTCAGAGACAAAAGCGAAACACAGGTGAATCAAAATACATTGTCAAACATTAACTAGTACTAAACAGAAAGTTTTTGTTTTTTATCTTGGTGAGTCACATTAGAGACTTTTAAAATTTATGTTCTGTGGATACACAATGAGCTGACCCCAAACCACTATGTGCTTTCAATACTAGCTCTATAGTTATTAATAATTCTATTTGAATTCCAGGTGAATCACAATAATGTTGCTTTATATCTGCCTTTTTTTCCCTGTTCATTAATATGTCCCAAACCCCGTTATGTCAGTATCCCATTCTAAACCTGTAGCTCTCATGAAATGTCCTTCCAAGCATGGGACATAACTACTTCATCTTACTTTCCATGAAATAAACATTGTCTCTGCATGCTCTCCTTTTGCTCCTTACTAAGCAGGCACCAAGGTGGCCTAAATCTGGCAAGTCTATCCATGAATTGTAATGAATACCATGAAACTTTCCTTCCTTGAATAATCACTCATCTATTATTTCCTACATAAACTCTTGATTCTTACTGTAACTTATCTAGGAGTTTCCAAGGTTGCCTATTCTTAGCTGCTTTGATTATTGTATGTTTAGGTCTCAGGTCTCAGGTCTCAAGCATCGGGTCCCTACATCTCCCCTTATTATTTTAAGTGAGGCTTCCCAGGGATAGCCCTGGGAATGGGAGTCACCGTCCCTTTTCCCTATTTTATTATGACCTCCCTGTCTTAGGTTGCCTCTCCTCAGGTTCTGAAGTTGCCCGTCCTTGGGTAACCATGATTGCCCTCATGGCCCCTGTCTTAGGTTCATCAGTCTGGGAGGGTCTTACCCGTCATTGGGATTAGTCATGCATGTGATTATCAGGGGTCTATCCCATAAAGAGGGCAAAACAGCCTCACATTTTTAGGCCAACTCAAGCATCCAGGCCTAGACTTGTCTAGGAGAGGGACCCGAGGGAAATTGACTGGATCAAGACTTTCTCTGTCTTGGCTTCTTGATGGCTGAACAGAGACACCTGAGGAAGTATAGTGTCAGATGCCCAAGTTCCCAGGAAATCATCCATATCTAGCTTCTCTTTAGGTGAGCCTAATGATCCGAGTAAGTACAAAACAATCTCTCTATGAAGAAAGAATAAGAATAATATTGCATCAATAAAGGCAGGAACTAAAGTAGAACAGCCAAAGACACGGCATGCTTTTTTAACACAGCCATCTCCAGGAGGCATTCTTCCTTTGAAGTTTTCTCAGCCTCGACCCACAGAGAGGACCTCACGCAGGCTCCACTGGAGGTGGCGTGACATTTTTTTCTTTTTTCTTTTTAAATGAATTTTGTGTACTTTTCAGTGGAGAGAATAGATGGAGGTGAAGATCAGTCTGAATATGACTGGAAGCAGAAAAGGATTAAGTAAAATGACTCCAACAATTGTCCCTATAATAATTAAATTATGTGTCCAACCAAAAGGATTGAGAGACTGAATGTTATCCCTGTGTGATATCTCCGTATCCTTCCATATCCCCAACAAATGATTCTTGGTAGCATTCCAATTCAAGGATGAATTGTATTGTAATGGAGTTATCTATGTTTTCATCATCTAAATGAGCTTTAGTTACTGAAGTTATTTGTTCTTGTAAATCTTCTGTATCATGTGATATATCTGTATCCTTTCATATCCCTAACAAGTGATTCTTGGTAGCATTGTAATTTAAGGACGAATTGTATTGTAATGGAGTTACACAAATAAACTTAAAATTTGCATGACATTTTGTGGAGAGCTGTACCTTTAAATTTTGTATTTCTTGTCCTAGAGCTAGCACTACTTCCTCTAAAGCGTTTATCCTCATGTCTAGCTTTTGATTAATGCTATATTGATCTGCCAAAGCCAATGAAACATTTTTGTTAAGATTATTTACAAAATGTGCCATTCTGACTTCTTCCACTAGATTGGAGAGTTGTACCTTTAAATTTTGTATTTTTTGTCCTAGAGCTAGCACTACTTTTTTTTTAAAGCGTTTATCCTCATGTCTAGCTTTTGATTAATGTTATATTGATCTGCCAAAGCCAATGAAATATTTTTGGAGTAAGTGAAGTCAAGGTGGTAATCAATGCACCTATGGCCAATACCAATGCTACAATGAATCTTTTTGGCCTGATTAATTCATTCAAATTCCTCAATGTTTGTAAAGCTGAATTATCATACCAAGGATCTGATCCTAAATCTACTCGAAGCGTAACAAAACTTAAAAATGTGTCATTTTGACTTTTTCCACTAGAGCAACAGTGGAAATAGTAAGCGAAGTCAAGATGGTAATCAATGCACCTATGCCCAATACCAATGCTGTAATGAATCTTTTTGGCCTGATTAATTCATTCAAATTTCTAAATGTTTGTAAAGCTGAGTTATCATACCAAGGATCTGATCCTCAATCTACTGGAAGCATAACAAAACTAGGTCGCTTTAAAAGCACTATTACAGAATAATCTTTATCCAATGTGTAAATAAGACAATGTGGAAATAAGACAATTAGTAAACACATAATTTGTACATTTTACATGGTAAGATTTCCCATGATTATAAATGATAAAATTTTTTTTTGAGTTAGCAGCTAAAATTCCATAAGGATAATTTATACATGGTCTTACTCCAATAAATGTAGTTTTAGGTTCTTTAGGCTTCTATAAGAGCAACATGTTGGCAGCTGCAAAAAGGTGGAAAAGGCTAAAAATAAATACTAGTCTTATTGTCTGTAGGAGAGATGATTATAAATAGTAAAATTTTCTGGGTTATCAGCTGAAATTCCATAAGGATAATTTATACATGCTCTTACTCCAATAAATGTAGTTTTAG
>NW_008349469.1:15853-16394 GCF_000622305.1 Nannospalax galili
TAACGCCTTTTTGGTTCTTTTTCAAGACTTCATTGTAGGGCCTGATGAGCCTGTAGGAATCAAAATGGGAGCTTCAGCATCCTGTGGAAACACAAATTCATATCCTTTTCCCGAGGTTATTAGAATGTTGGGTCCTTTCCATGATCCAGTTACAGTTTTTATTATTTAGAAGAACATAAGAATTAATTTTTTTTTGTTAATATTGGAAATATCCAGCCATCATAATCTTCATTTATAAATCCTTCTTAGTAAAATATCTCCATTCCCATATCCTTTCAATAGCTTTTAACTTTGTATTTTTTTAATAACCATGAGACACAATATCATCAACAAATAAACATTCCATCTGTTGTGAGAATTCCCCTTTGACCTCAATCAATGTGTATTCCTTTCTAAGGTTCCAGTGTCAACCCAAAGTTTCACTAAGGCTTTCCTGGGGAACCAATGAATTTACTGAGCTTACTTACAGAGATGACTGAGGGATTGCTGAGGTGTATGTATGACCTGAGGGTATGAACACTGGAAACCCTTTACCTAGCAT
>NW_008349469.1:16822-41688 GCF_000622305.1 Nannospalax galili
AAACATGTCTATACATTTATAATGGTCTCATATAATAAATACTATGGTTAGACATAATGTTATGACAAACCAGTTTTAAAACCAAGACTGATTTTTCTTGTTCCAAGGGAGAAAGCACAGTCATATCTGAGCCAGCAGAGTTTCCAAGGATGAAAAGTGTCCGTCCCCAAACAGACAGTATCTACCTGCATACAGAGCAGTGCTGCAGGAAATCGAGGGAAAAGGACAAGGCCGAAAGGATGAGATAGGAAGACCAGTTCCAGAATTTATTTCAAGCAATGAAGATGAGTTAACATATTAGATCAAACCTATAACCAACAGTTTAATTTTCTCAAACCATTTTCAAGCCTTTAGAGGTCGGAAAAAAAAACAGATCAAGAATGTCAAACCCAAAATAACTTCCAAAGCGAGCAAACCAAAGAGATATTATGAAAGCAAACCCAAACCAAAAGGTATGCAATAAATAAGGACCTTAATCAACCAGTTCAGCCAATAAAATAAAGATACTTAAGGTTTTTGATGGAAACGTATGAAGACAATAATCATAGACATACATGACAGAATTACTTGAGATCTCAGCACAGGCAACCATGACAAACACAGATACAAGACCAAAACACAGAACAAGACAAGCACAGACAAATTACATCAACCAAATTGCCATCAAATCCAGGTCCCAAAAGACAAGCTTTTGGGCTCATGGCCAGGTGGTCCAGGGACGTCTCCTCTGGAACCCAACTAGGGGGAGATTTGCTGTGTCCAGCTTTCCACCTAGTTTTTCTGATCAGAGCTCAGAACCAGATGGTGAGAGATCGCCGGCTAGCCAAAACCAGGAGAGAAACCATAAATAAAAGTGGTTTCTCGAGTGCTCTTACCTTGCTGGTGGTGTGGGGGCAGAAACCGGAGGTCAGACTGGGGAAACAGAAGCAGCGGGGACTGATGGAAGTCCCCTCCCAGGGAGTTTGCTAGTGCTGCCCTACAGCCGAGGCTAATGTAGGTTCTCTACTGGGGAGTCCTCAGAATACTGTCAGGCAGCTCCCTTCTCAGAGAGTTTTCCATAAATTGTTCTTTGGTTAGTAAGTCTGCTATTTTATTACCTAAAGATAGCATACCTGGCAAATTAGTATGTCCTCTTTTATGACCAATAAAATATTTATTTTGCCTGTTAATAATCATACTTTGTAATTTTTGTAATAAAAGTAGAATTTTTGAGCTTTTAGATAAATAACAGAGCAGTCTCTAAGGCTGGAAAAAGGTTAACTACATACTTAGAGTCAGTATAGAGGTTAAAAGGTTGTCTAAAGGTTTCAGCTGTAGTTATGACCGCAATTATTTTTGTTTGTTGAGCAAATATACCTTCCTTCCTTTTGATAATAGGTGGACTGCCAGGTGTAAAAACCACAGAGGTTCCATTAGAGGAGCCATCTGTAAATACCAACATGGCATTTAATATAGGTTCTTGAGACACTTTTGATGGAAATATTATTTCTGTTTCTTTAACAAATTTCAATAATGGATTCTGAGGTACATGAATTTTGATTTGCCCTCTATAATTTAATAAAGCTAATCCCCAATCATCATCTTGTTGTAACAAATAATTTATCCGATGTTTTTTATAAGGAACAATAATGTTATGTATTTCTTTACCAAATAATTTTTTAGATCTAATTTTTCCTTTAATTATTAATTGGCTACATAAATATATATATGAAGATACCATTTTAACTTGTGTATGGGGTAAATGTATCCATTCCAAGATTCCTCCTTGCCATAAACATGCAGTTGGGGTACATGATTAAATCCCATGGTGCTTGATAATTAACTTGTTTTACCTTAGCTATCTGTAGTTTTTCTTTTACCAATATTATTTTTTCTAAAGCTTTTGGTGTTAATTGTCATTGTGATTTAGGATTAGCATCTCCTTTTAATAATTTAAATAGGGGGTACAATTCTCTTGTAGTTATTTTCAAATAAGGTCTTACTCAGTTTATATTTCCTAATAGTTTTTGAAAATCAAAGTTTTTAATTTGTCTATTCTAATACTCATTCTTTGTGAGCTAATTTTTTGCTCACCAATGACCTTTCCTAAATAGTGTAGAGGCCTATTATATTGTATTTTATCCGGAGCTATAATAAGGCCATATTTAGTTAATGATTGAATCATATCTTTTAATATTGATTTTGCAAAATCTTTAGTTTTATGGGCCAATAAAATATCATCAATATAATGTATTATATAAGCATTCTTGTATTTGATCCTAATATCTTTTAATGTCTTATCCACAAATTTTTGACATAAAGTTGGACTATTTTTCATCCCTTGGGGAAGTACTTTCCATTGATACCTTTGAAATGGTTGTTTTTAAATTAGTTGAGGGAATACTGAAAGCAAATCTCTGAGAATCTTTAGGACTTAATTGTATTGTAAAGAAACAATCTTGAAAGTCTATAATTATAATAAATAAGTCAAAGGGGATTGCCACAGGTGAAGGCAGACCAGGCCATAATGCCCCCATGTCATGCATGGTTTCATTTATTGTTCTTAAATGTTTCAATAGTCTCCACTTACCGGATTTTTTTTTAAATGACAAATATAGGTGTATTCCAGGGACTGGTTGATTCTACTAAATGTTCTACTAGCTGTTCTTTTACTAAATCTTTTACATCCTGTATTTTTTCTGATGTAAGGGGCCACTCTTTGATTTTTATATATCTGTACCACTTCTTTAAGAGGTTTAATCATTATTTTTATTTCTCTAGTGAAATCAGAGTCTATGACTCCTGGAATCACTTCCAATTTTTTTTTTTTGTAATTTGAACTTCTGCCAATTATTAAGCCAAATGTACCCAAAGACAGACCCCCTTTAATGGAGGTTTCTATTAATTCGGTCCCTTCCATAAGGGAGAGTATATAATCTTTATTTGCTGCCAAATCCAACCCAGCACTTCCTAGAGTGGCTCTAGGAAGATCATACATATTAAAAAGTACAGTAAAAGGATTTAGTTCAAATTGTTTTTCTTTTTCCTCACCTGAATTCACCATCTCTATCCCTCTTTCTTTTAAGGGGCTGAGGGCTTGCCCCTCTCCTCATTTTTTTTTGTCTCCTTTTCTTCTTCCTATCTAGGGGTGTCCTATCTTTATGATACTTAGACTTACGTTCATTTTTCCAATGTTTTATTTTCTTGCACCTAGGACAAATCCCAGGAGGTCCTCGCTTATTACCAGGTTTTTTTTTTCTACTATTGTTTCTTTTATTTTTAATGAAACATTCTTTACTCATGTGACCTGGCTTTCCACATGAGAGACAGACCCCCTCATTATTGGTCTGAGGCCTGCTTTTAGGATTCTGAACATAGATGCTGAAACACTGTCCCTTTATTGCTGCAGCATAGGCCATTCCTTGGACCACAGCTGGTGAGGCATCTAAGCATATTTTTATAGAAACCTTGCTCCCTTGACCCTTGAGCATATGCCCCAAAATTGAGAGAAACAAGTCTTTGTTCTTGGATTGAGAATGCCCCATGATTGTTACCTTCTCATCATCTTAACCTGGTGATCTTTACCAGTGAGCCTGCAGCGCTCTGACGAGGTCCTATCCTTGCCTGATAATTTTTTAAAAGAGAAAAAAGGGGAGAGATAGCTTACCCTTTGAGGGTCCCTGTTCGGGCGCCACCTGCGACGGACCAGCCGAGATCGGAGCAGTTCAGTCCAACGGGAGCAGGGTCCCTGAAAGGGTGGACAAGGATTCGGCTAATGACAAACAGACAAACACACAGGAGTTGGTGAAAGTCTAAGTGCAATTTTTTGCAGCTGCAGAGCTGAGATTATAAATTACAAAGTTACATGATTACATCAATAAGCCATTGTTTTGTGGTTTAACCATTTTTTAAGAGCTCTGATTCCAGAGACAAAAGCGAAACACAGGTGAATCAAAATACATTGTCAAACATTAACTAGTACTAAACAGAAAGTTTCTGTTTTTCATCTTGGTGAGTCACATTAGAGACTTTTAAAATTTATATTCTGTGGTTACACAATGAGCTGACCTCAAACCACTATG
Source organism: Nannospalax galili (assembly GCF_000622305.1). NCBI lineage: Eukaryota > Metazoa > Chordata > Mammalia > Rodentia > Spalacidae > Nannospalax > Nannospalax galili. Next base: position 20,884 of record NW_008349469.1, read on the forward strand.
TGCTTTCAATACTAGCTCTATAGTCATTAATAATTCTATTTGAATTCCAGGTGAATCACAATAATGTTGCTTTATATCTGCCTTTTATTTTTCCTTGTTCATTAATATGTCCCAAACCCTGTTACGTCAGTATCCCATTCTAAACCTGTAGCTCTCATGAAATCCTTCCAAGTATGGGACTTATAAACATAACTACTTCATCTTACTTTCCATGAAATAAACATTGTCTCTGTATGTTCTCCTTTTGTTCCTTACTAAGTAGGCACCAAGGTGGCCTAGATCTGGCAAGTCTATCCATGAATTGTAATGAATACCATGAAACTTTCCTTCCTTGACTAATCTTGATTCTTGCTGTAACTTATCTAGGAGTTTCAAAGGTTACCTATTCTTAGCTGCTTTGATTATTGTATGTTTAGGTCTCAGGTCTCAGATCTCAGGCCTCAATCCTCAGGTCCCTACATCTCCCCTTATTATTTTAAGTGAGGCTTCTCAGGGATAGCCCCCGGAATGGGAGTCACCATCCCTCTTCCCTTATTATTATTATGACCTCCCTGTCTTAGGTTGCCTCTCCTCAGGTTCTGAAGTTGCCCGTCCTTGGGTAACCATGATTGCCCTCATGGCCCCTGTCTTAGGTTCATCAGTCTGGGAGGGTCTTACCCATCATTCGGATTAGTCATGCATGTGATTATCAGGGGTCTATCCCATAAAGGTGGCAAAACAGCCTCACATTTTTAGGCCAACTCAAGCATGCAGGCCTAGACTTGTCTAGGGATGGGACCCAAGGGAGAGGGCCTGGACCAAGACTTTCTCTGTCTTGGCTTCTTGATGACTGAACAGAGACACCTGAGGAAGTATAGTATCAGATGACTAAGTTCCCAGGAAATCATCCATATCTAATTTCTCTTTAGGTGGGCCTAATGATCCGAGTAGGTACAAAACAATCTCTCTATGAAGAAAGAATAAGAATAATATTGCATCAATAAAGACAGGAACTAAAGTAGAACAGCCAAAGACACGACATGCTCTTTTAACACAGCCATCTCCAGGAGGCATTCTTCCTTTGAAGTTTTCTCAGCCTCGACTCACGGAGAAGACCTCACGCAGGCTCCACTGGAGGTGGCGTGACAACCCATTAACATTTGTGTTGTGATAACAGAAGAATTTCAGGCATCTGCTGAAGACAACACACTCAGAACATAGTACATTGGTTGTGGAGCTGGGAATCATCAATGAGATAAATTTCTCAGAAGAGTGAAAAGGTAAATTTCCAGGTACAGGAAGATAAAAAGCTAATGCCCACTGTTGTCTATGAAACCCTTCAGTACAAGTTCAATGATTGCACTGAAATTCTTCAGGTTAACATCTCATAGAACATCATGAAAATAATCCTGAAATAGCATCTCATGTTTTCATGAAGTAAAAATCTTTGACTCTAAAAAATGTGATCTATAACTATATATTTAGCAATCATCTGTCACCTATCTGTCATATCTATCATCTATCTATCTATCTATCTATCTACCTGTACCTGGATCTATCTATCTATCTATCATCTATCTATCTATCTATCTATCAATCAATCATCTATCTATCTATATCTATCATCTATCTATCATTTGTCTATCATCTATCTATCTATCTTTGTATCTATCTTCTATCTATCTATCATCTATCTATCATCTATCGTCTATCTATCTATCATCTATCTATCATCTATCTATCTATCTATCTATCTCTTTCTATCATCTATCTATCTATCTTATCATCTATCTATCTATCTATCTATATCTATCTATCTATCTATCTATCTATCTATCTATCTATCATCTATCTATCATCTATCTATCATCTGTCATCTATATACATCTGTCTGCTTATCACTTATCATATCCATTTTATGAGTGCATGAGTTTCCAGCAGTGAGATACAATGCTATGGCACTGTGGCTGGTTGAGTGTAGATGCCACTCACCTAAGCATCAAGTAGAAAACACAGATATTCATATAGCTACAGATATCATATCAGTTTTAAATCATCAGGTCAGTTTATTGATGTGTGATTGAATGCTTTAGGTGTTTTTATATGAAATCACAATAAACACAATTGTGTGGCTAAAAATGAATAGTTCTATCATTCAAATACTTTAATTTTATATCAGAGAAGACCATAGTATTAGAATCAGAATTCTACATCTGCCAGCATTTGTGTAGAATGGCTTGCTATAGTATCACCTGAAGAATGTGAACATTGACATTTAGATTACAAGAATTCTATTAACTTTGGAGGAAATCATGCTAAACTATGATACATATGATTTTAATTATAGAGATGTCGAATGATATTGATTCTGTAGAGACCTGTCATTATTAAATTATGACTTTTAATTATGATTTTTTCTTCTTCCAATTCTCTACATTTTTAATAATCTTTAAGTAATTAAAAACTGTGCACTGCTTAGTCTTTTGAAAAAAATATGCACGGAGGGGGATGGAGAGATGTCTCAGAGGTTAAGAGGATAGACTGCTCTTGCAGAGGACCTGGGTTCAGTTCCCAGAACCCACATGATGCTAAAAGCCATCTGTAACTACAGTTCCAGAAGTTATGATGCCCTCTTCTGACCCCGATGGGCAATGCAGGCAATACAGTCATAAACATAAAATAAAAATAATAAAATATTCCTTAAATATACAGAAATGATAATTACAAATTCAACATTACAAGGGGGCTTAAATTTTCCATTAATGTAATATTTCAGCTAGCTTTTATCTTTACACATTCATTTCTTGTGGCTGTATAAAGAAAAATTATGGCAGCTAACAACTGTCCACTGACGTCCATGGTCACTGCACGACATGGGTGCACTTACCTACATGCAGGCAATACTACATGTGCACATAAAAGAAAAACAATAAATAAATTTTAAAAAGAAAAGTTATAATAATATGAATGTTTCATTTATCATCAACAGGTCAAAGAATTGAAACAGAAAAATAACTACTATTCATAAAAAATGAATCAAATAACATCAACTTCTAAACCTTTATAAACCCAAATTGAATAGAGTATATAAAGTGCCACTAACCTTGGACTTCTTATAACAGAGAGTAATTAATTTGCAAAAGAGAAAAGCTAATTTACAAAGTACTTCTTACAGAAATAGCCGTTTGTGCACATGACATTACTCACTCAAGAGCAATACTCACGGAAAATGATTGCTGCAGCCTGGAGCTGATACATAACCTCTGACCAAGTGCACTACACATTTCACTGTTTTAGGATTATTCCATGTTTCCCCTATGCTATGATTTCATTGTGCACTTGAACTTCTGATACACAACCACATGGAAGAAAAGCAAAACATGGTTTCAAACTGCTAAACCTAAACAGGTATTTAGATGAACATGATGAAAAAGGTAGTAATATAAAGTGACAGCTGTATTGCATGGTTGAACACAATGTTAGAAGATTATTGACTGTACTTGCTGTGCATCAAAACACAGCACTAGGTAGTTTAATATGTCAAATATTAAAGTATTTCTGTAATTTCATTACATTCACTCAGGTTCTTACTTTGAAGCACTTTTATTCAAGAAAGTAGTAAAAACATAAACTTTTTGAAGAGAAGGTTTAATTACCTAAATATATTTAATTCAATATTACCTATTTTTCTTCATTTTAAGGAAGCATTATTTTAATTCCTAAGTATTACTTTGCATAAATCAGAATCTGATGAAGACCTGTGATTCACACAGAATAGTCAAGAAAGTAATGAAATAATTAACCTTGAAATGTTATATTCTAGTTCTCAAAGCATCTTTCAAATATTCTAGTTTTCTTTACCCTGTGGAGAGCACATGAGCTTTGAAAACAGTTTAAAATATGTCTGATTTGCATTGTTTTCATCCATTTATTTACCAGTGATAAGCCCATAGAAGAGGCCCCAGAGGGACTTCCTTTCATTTACCTTCTGGGATAAAATTAGCAATATAACAATATGCTACTAAACAACAGTTTAATGCTCCCAGAGTAAGGCCTTCCTGATGATCACTGAGTGAATAATATTCTTTGAATAAGGTTTATTGGTCTGGAGAAACTGGTCTCAGTATTTCAGAATGCATACTAATCCTGCAGAGGATGTAATCTTTGTTCTCAATACCTGCTTCATGCAACTGACATCCACCAGAAACTCCAGTGCCAGGGAATCTGACATCCTCTTCTAGACCATGTAAGCACTTGCATTGCTGTTTACATAATCCTTACACAGATGTATTTACATAAAAGCATTATTAAATATACAATAAACTTAAAACTACACATAATCTACGGTTGGATCTTGTGAAAAATTTCCCAACTACATTGGCATTTCAATTGTTGTAATTATGCAGGCCATGTTTAGGGAAACATATTGGTGATATGTCTTGGGTACAGCCTCCCCTGCCATCTCCAGAAGACAGCAGAAGGTATCCTGGTTCTCTGGCTCTAACCATCTTTGCAGCCTTTCTTGGACAATTTCCCCTGGGCCTTGAATGAAGGGGTTGAATTGTAGATAAATCAACTTGAGTAACAACCACCATCATTTATTCTCTGCATTTTGACCAGTGTGGAGCTCTGTAATAGTCTATATCTATAATCTATTGTAAAACAAAGTTTCTTCCATGAGGAGTGAGAGCTCTACTTATCTGTGAGTACAAAGATAAGTATTGAGTTTTAATATTGTTTATAAAGTGTCTATATTAATTGTGTACTGCAGGGCTGAAGGTATGGCTCAACTGAAAAGTGCTTGCTAAGCATTCCAAAGGCCATAGCTCATTCTCTAACAACAGGAATAGAAAAGTGTGATTAATTGTATTTATATTTGCTAGTTTTATCTTTCCTCTCTGGTGATGATTTTCTTTCCTACTCAGATGCATTTTGTTTAAACTTGATTGTGATTAAATACTGTGTGTGTTATGCTTTTGTGTAATATTCACAAATTCATTGTCAAACTAAACATAAATCTATTTCTCTATGACTTTTTTCTGGCTATTTGTTCTGTAAATCACCTTGTGTAGACCAGACTGGCCTCATCCTAGTTAGCATAGGCTGAAATTGAAGTTCTGATCCTTCCTGTTTCCATTTGCAATTATATATAGACTACGTATTGTACTCACTAACCAAAGTTTAGTGTATGAATTTTAAACAATTGTTTTTTTCCATCTATAGAACAAACATAGATCATTCACTACAGAAAATAATCGGCAGAAATAAATTAAGATTAACCCAATAAGAAGAAAAGTAACATGATAGAGTCTTCCATGGAGAACTCAAATTATCTAACATAATTGGTTCATTCACTCATATAAATGTGCTCAGAATTAGGCAAAAATTGGCGATTCACTGAAATTATGAGTATTTGAACACTAAATGAACTGCATTAATAAGTGCTACTGAGGTTGTACATGAAAATAAGAGCAGAGGTAAGAGATCAAAAGGGCAAAGGAACTCCACAGAAGAGAAGCATTTGAGTTCATTGCTATAACTCATACCTTAATTTCAAAGCAATTCCCTTCACCTCCTGACATAGACATCAAGTCTGATTTTAACATAATTCACTGAAAATATAAGTACTTTAAAAGAAGAATGCATTTGCACAAAAAAAATACACATGCTTATGGGCACTGGAAAAAGTGCTGTGGTATTCAAAAACACTAAACTATTTAAATCCTATTCACACATAGTTCTCAGTAATCACATACAATGCACAAAACTGTTATCTCTTTATTTGGACTTTGTACTCTAAAACAGCTTTTCTGTGTTACCACATTTAATCAGTCATTGTATTTGTGATCCATCTCCTCAAAGCTTGTCCTGGGAGAAAGCTAATAACTGCCTCTTTAAGTATCCTTTGATTGCTGATCTATCTTCATCTAGGGCTGTGACCTTGTGAAATTTCCTGAAACCAGGGTGACATGTTTACGTGTGTTGTCATTATGTATGTATTGTTAAATCGCATAGATGCAGCTATCCTGCCTAGAAGTCTAGAAGACAGTATCTAGCAGCAGGCATCCTGGACCTCTGGCTCAGACAGTCTTTATACTTGGTCGCCATGATTTTCCTTGGGACTTAGATATAGGAACAGCATTGAATGTGCATCCGTGAGGCCGGACACCCCGCAGCTACTTTTTCTCTACTATTTGACCACTTGTAAATCTCTTAACTCTGTCTCTGTTTGTTGTAGAGAAAACTTCTTTGATGAATGGTGAAAACTACATTTAATCTCTGCTTATAATAATGAGTATTTAAAATATACCTAGAAATTACATTGATTTAGGGAAATAGCAGTAGTAGGTGCTTCTCTAAAGTGTAAGGTCCTCAGCCACTGGTTTCTTGGATAATCTTACAATTGAAGCCATTGTGGCTCTAATCACAGTAGCTAGAAAATGGAAATAACCGAAATGTCCTTCAAAAGATGAATAATGAAAATGTGAGACATATACTCAATGGATTTCTATTCAGCTATAAAGAAAAATGAAACCTTCAGGAAAATGGAGGAGACTGAAAATATCATGCTGAGTGATATAAATCAGGCCCACAAAGACTAATGTCAGATCTTCTTTGTTATTTGTAGAAGTAAGATAATCTTCAACAACAATGTGATCACTACAAGAAGATATTGTGTACTTTTCCCCCTGTCCTTCTAAGGGCATAAATAACATCTTTGTTCCTTAAGCTATAGATTAAGGGATTCAACATGGGGATAATCAGAGTGTAAAAGATGGAGGCCACTTTATCAGTATCAAAGGAGTGGCTGGACTTGGGCTGGACATACATAAATATCAAGGTACCATAGAAGATGGTGACCACTGTGAGGTGGGACCCACAGGTGGAGAAAGCCTTGCGCCTGCCCTCAGCAGACTTCATCCTGAGAATGGCTATGAGGATGAGCATGTAGGACACAAGAATGACAAGAAGAGAAGATATTAAATTAACAGCAGATAAGATTAATATTATCAGTTCAATTTCATGTGTATTTGAGCAGACCAAAGATAACAAGGGGAGACCATCGCAGTAAAAGTGGCTGATGACATTGTAACCACAGAAGGATGAAGAAAAAATATTTATGGTGACTATTAGAGACACAAATATACTGTAGAGATATGGTAAGGCCACAAGAACCCAACATATTCTATGTGACATGATGACCCTGTAGAGCAGAGGCTTACAGATGGCCACATAACGGTCATAAGACATCACAGAGAGGATAAGAAGTTCACAAGCAATAAAGAAAAGAAAGAAGGCTAGTTGGGTAGCACAAAGGTTAAAGGATATTGTATTTTGTTCCGTAATGAAATTTTCTAACATTTTGGGTCCCACATCTGTAGAATAGCCAAGATCTGTAATAGCCAGGTGTCTGAGAAAAAAGTACATGGGTGTTTGAAGCCTGGGGTCCACCATGGTGAGGATGATCATTCCCAAGTTTCCCACCAGTGAGGTCAGATAAATGATGAGGAACAGCACAAATAATGGGGGCTGAAGCTCAGGGCGATTAGTGATGCCCATCAGGATGAATTCAGTCACCACTGTGAGGTTATATTTCTCCATCTGGGCTTATCAGAATACCTGTTCTGGATAAAGACATTGAAAGCATCAATATAGTTCAAATATTTGCACTTGAATGATTTAAAAAAAAATAAATTTCAGGCCAATATAAATGGTGTTCAAACCTCTTAATTTAAAATTCTTGAATATAACTCCATCTTTTCCTAAAAGACAAATATGCATATATGCATGCATATATACATACATACATACATATGAAAATGCATGACTACCAATAGTGATACATACACATAAATCTGTAATTCTAAACCAGTGTTATTTTCATTACAGAATAGTAATATTCATTACCAATGATATTTGGTATTCTCAAGTGGGAAGTGAACTATTCACTGTCAGCCAATGGTTAGATTCTAATTATTCTGGAGAACATATTCTTATATCAAATATCTAACACAAATAATATCCATACTCAAATTTTAATGTTCTTCTCCTAGATATATAAAACAAGATAAATGTTAAAACTGGAGAAATTTTGAATTCCATTTAAATGGCTAAAAGTCATTGCCTATTTTAACTTTTAATTTCTGATGTAATTATAATCACATTGTGACATTTGATAATTATGTTTTGTAATATAATGTAAGAGAGATTCCAACTATACTACATACCTACTGAAAAATTTCAAATGTTCAGGCAACTCTCAGTTTCATGTGTAGATCTGTCAAATTCTCATATCCATTGTTAGGGCAGTTAGAATTGTTGTGATACTTAGACAATATTGGTGAGACGCATGAGGGAAAATTTTCCATACATCACACATGGAATTGTCTTTATTTGAAGAAACAAAACAAGACATATGAATTTCTCTATAATGCTCTTATTCTTTAACCTATTGCAAAATTGTTCATTTGGAAAAATAATTTAAGGTCAGTAAAATCACCTTTAAAAAATTTCTTGGAATAGACAAAAGCAATAGATTTTTATAGAATTGTGATAATGCTGAAGAAATTCTATGTGATCCAAGGAGTCTATGCTACCTGAGTACTGTTCATAAAGGTACTCCTATATATTTTTTGAAAATAACTGATTATAGTAACTTACGAAAAAGTTGTTTTACTTGCATAAATATGTGTAGATGTTACTGTATATGGACTCAGTTTCTTGGTTATATCAAAGAAATGACTAAATGAGTTACAGATTATTAAAATGTGGTACGATCCCACAATATGCCCAGTCCCACAATCTACCAAATCCCACTACCTACCTCTACCATCAAAGAATAAAATTTAACAAGATGCTCTAATATTAGATTGCTTCTTTGTTATGTCACTATATTAATAAAACTTTGAAGTGAGTCTCATTTGTTTTATTTAATCTTTCCATGAGAAGTTATTTTATTATAAATGAGAGGTAGGATTGTAAAAGTCATATGCATGTTCACACATGAACCTATAAAAATAAGAGGAAGTCTAAGAAGATTAAGAGTTTGCTAATTGACTTATACAATAGATTCTTGAAAATCTTCCTTGACAAAGATATTTAAAGGGGAAACATACTTGAAAAGTTTTACAATAAATGTTAATGCTTTATATTGTATAAAACTTTAAATGTGATACAGAATGCCATAAATAAAACCCAAAATTCAATAGGATGACATTTGCACTGTTTGCTGTGACTTAAAATATTTCTGGTCAGTTAGTGTACAAAACCATCCTCCCTCTATGATGTAGAACACAATGCAATAAATTCCTATAATCAAAGAAAATATATATCTGAAATCTTCCAATACAGCAGAGTGGAAATTATAAGAGAGTAATTACTGATTTGAAAAAAAAATGTGTCAATGTTTTCTGCATGAAATTAGCACTAAAATGAAGCACAATATAGTTAGAAAGGGAGACACAGTAGTCTTTGAATGAACACAATGAACCCACATCTTTCCAACATTCGCAGTGCAGGTACTTACATGTCACATGTAGTTGGTTCCCTTAAAATGCTGTTTATAAAGTGTGGCTTATAATGCATATCTACCTGATATTCTCCTTTCCTGCACATTGTGTGATCATTTGATAAAATCCACTTTTCTAATATAATTATGAAAAATAAGATTATAATATTAGAGAAATACTCCCAGAAAACCATCTGTACTCCCTTGTATTGGTTTGTTGTCAGGGTCAAAATATTAAAAATTAAAGCACAAAGAGCATCAATTTTCCTCAAGTAAAGAATAACAAAAAGTATTTCCTCTGAATAACTTTAGAACTCCATGGGGGAAAAAATCTATTTTTTGAATTTAGTATGTCCACTGAATGTTAATATCCTAGTTTTTTAAATCTATACTAATAGAATATTTAAGGGAACTAGCTCAAAAGGGAGAAAATCACCATTGTAACAAAACAATAATTAAATATCTTCTGATTCTCAAGTAATGCACTTCACAACTAGTGTGAGATGCAAACTGTTTTTCCCTCACCTAATTATCAGGAAGTGGGTGGGCCATGTGAAGACTCAGAGGGTAAGGGTACTTGCTGCTAAACATATGTCCAGAGTCTGCTTTCCAGGACCCTCATAGTTGAAGGAAAAAATTTATTCCTGAAAGTTGTCTGTGAACCTCCACACATGTGCTGCTGTACAAGTAAACATGTACACACACAAACATACACACTAAAGTTGATCATATTTCTTTGAAAGATCAACTAATCTCATCTGTACACTTAATCAAGGAATTGTTACAGGTTATTATCTGAAGTTAACATTTTTGTTTAACATGTAAACTGATGGGATTAGTTATGGTATTATATATATATATATATATATATATATGCGTGTGTGTGTGTGTGTCATTATTATTGGTTCAACTTGATTCTCTTTCCCCTGCAAATCCCACTTGTGCCCTTGTTGCTTTAGGGCTGATTATCATCCTCATCCCAAGTACACTTCTCTTTTGCTTTTAAGGTCGTTTTTATAGAGAAACTAGCAAACCTATAAACAAAAATAAATGAGGATGAAAAGGACACTAGAATGAGAGATTTATTACCTATGTTTTCAGACCTTTTCCTTAAATAAGACATTTTCTCTTTCTTATGATTCATCTCCTCTCATACGGGGCCTTCATTTGACCTAAAATTATACATGTGTGTATTTAATGAAATATTTGGTATAAAATTCTAACAAAGTATTTTTCTATACAATAAATATCCTGTTCAATGTGTGCTCTTTAGATAAAAATACTCAAAGTATAACAATTCCAAATTCTACATTATAGAGTAAATAAGCATTTTCTAAAAATTAAGTATTTTATCTCACACTATCTTGAAACAGTATTTCATCCAGTTGCTATACAGTGAATTAATTGCTGCCGCATATTGTCAAAGGATTGAGAGATACATTATCTATAACTCATGAAAACTGAATAACATAACATTAAACTCTATGTTCTATGAATCTAATTGTACTAGAAAACGGGAACCTCCAAAAGTCCTTAGTTTTGTAGTGAGCCATGAATTCTGCCATGAAGAACAGGAAAACTTATTTATGAAATACTTCCTTCAGGTATGAACACTTGTGCACATTATGCAATTTCACTATTAGCAACCCTGAGAGGTAAAGACTGCTGGAGCCAGGACTCTGTGCAAAGTCTCTAAGAGCACCGCACACTTCACTGCTTCCCATTGTTTTTTTCATTTCTGCAGTTGATTAAGTTTGCAACTGGATTTCTCATTGAATTATAGCAAGACATGGATCCTTATAATTTACGTGACTTTAAAACATCAAAACTGGGTAAATATTTACATAATTTTTATGAAACAAGTTACTAAGAAGTAACTGATGTAATGCAGATTATAAAATATTATAGATTATATTTTCTTTGTATCAAAAGACAGTCCCCATGATAGTTTAATATATCAAATATTAAAACATGTTTGTATTTTCAGTACATTCATGTTAGTTCTTACACTGAATACTTATTCATCAGGAAAACAAAATCATACACCCTTTAAAAAGAACTGTTAATTACCTGACTATATTAGAGTATTAGCTATTTATTGAGGAAACACTTATTTTTATTCCTAGGCATTATCTGATTAAACAAGAGTTTGATGAGTGCATTAGAGTCACACACAATAGTCAAGAACCAAAGTGTTTAATAAATAAAGTGTCTAACATCAAAAAAATATAGTTGACCTTGATGTTTTACATTGTAGGTCCCAAGGTGTCCTTCATATATTCTGCAGTTTTCTCTTACATGAATAACAGCACATGAGCTTTGAACACACTGTGAATATCTCTGAGTCGGAATGTTTATATCCACCTATTCAAGTACAGTGAAAACCCATAGGAGATGCCCCAGAGGGACTTGCCCTCATTTCTCTTCTGTTTGGCAATTAGCAACAATAACATTATGCTGCATAATAAAAAAGTAAATGTTCCTGGAATAAAGTGCTACCTGCTGGTTGTTGAAAGAATAGTGTCTTTGGCTCAGTGTTTAAAATTCTTAGGTGTGTCTCCATTTCCTTGATATTTTGTGATATTAAATAGCTATTCACAAAACTCTTGACCCTTTTCTCCTTTGAAGTAAAGAAATATTTGCACTAATTGCCCATTTGAGAATTATACTTCTTTTTAGTGAGTTTTAATAGTAACTTATAACCTGTCTATACTGATCTTGTATTAGATTGATGGGTTGCCATGCTAGAAATGAGTCACAGTGGTAGAGTGCTTTCAAACTACTCGCAAAGACCTGCTTTAATCTGTACAGTGAAGAATTTTAAAAAGTGATCAGTTATATGGTTTATATATTATATATTTTATTGATTTCCTTTTAACTCTGGTGATTATATTCTTTGCTGTAGGGACCTATTGCATTTAGTTTCCATTCCAGGCAGTTGACGTTGTATTTGCTGGGCTTTAATCTTATGTCAGCCTCTCCAGTGTGGTGCAGCCGTTGTTGGACTACTCAGACTCTGTCCTGTGAACTAAGCTGATAAATCTCTATACATTTATATATTCATTCTATTAGTTCTGCATCTTTGGAGAACCCTAACTAATACAGATTGTGGTACCAGGAGTGGGGTTCTAGAGAAACAGAATTGAAAGGAAAAATATCTTTAATGGAAATCTAGTCGCTCAGTCCATGATGCTGGATGTCTGTCTCAGTAGTCGCAATCTCGCTCTGAATGTCTGAAGAATTCCAAAAGATCAGTAAGTCTTCAGTCTATAGCAGCAAGACAAACTCACCAGCGAGAGAGAAGGTAAGCAACAAGAAGCCAGGAGTTCTCCTCTGCCTTGGTCTTTTATAAGGGCTGCCTTTAGAAGGTAACACCCATATTTAGGGTGTGTCTTACAGCTCAGATGATCCAATCAAGAAGATCTCTCTCATTTCAGTTAATCCCAGATCCATTCAAGTTGATACCCAATATTAGCCATCACAATAAACACGCACACACACACACACACACACACACACACGTGTCTTATATAGGCGTTTCTTCAGAGAAGATACAGAGACACATATACACACACATACACACATATACACACGGAGATTTATTAAATTGGCTTATAAGATAGAGTCTGAGTACTTCAGCAATGCTGGACAAGCTGAAAGCTCATCAGTTGCTCAGTCCACAAGACTACATGTCTCAGCAGGCCAAATCTGGCACTTAAGGCCTACAGGATTCCTAGAGATCTGCTGGTCTTTAGTGTGCATTGGAACCCAAAGAAGTTGGTTCTAATATTGGTAAATGAATGCCACAATGACAAGAGAAATAAACTCATCAGTAGGAGTGAAGACAAGTATGAAAAAAGGAAAAGCCCCCTTCTGTCATGCCCTTTATATGGGCTGTCCCATAACCTAGTAACAACTAGAGAGAGTCTCCAGCATTCCCGACATAATCTTCCCTTTCTCCATTGTGGAGAAGGACTTCAACTCCCCTCTGGTCGTCTGAACAATCGCCCCACCTAATATTGCTATTCCTTTCTTAGCCTGTTGACTTAAGGGCATCAGAAGTTCAAAATGACCCACCCATTGAATGTTGTTTGTTGTATCTCCTGGAAAGAATCAGGATGTTGGGGAACATAGTAAGAATAGTTAATTCTATGATTATGGACCTATTGCCATGCTTCTGTGGCTGCAGATTTAGTTCTCTGGTCAGAAGCACTGCTGTTGGAATACCATGATTGTGAATAAGCAAGTACCTGGATGCTAGTTTTGGCAGAAGCATTGAATGCAGGGAAAGAAAAATCAATAGCCTGACTAAGCTTCTATTTCAATAACAACAAACACACATTTTAGTTCATTCCAGAGCCAGTCAGTTTGGCCACCAAGATCAGCCATCACAAATCATAAGCCTAAATGATAGTTAAATGGGATGGGGAGGTTGGAGGATCAAGACTTCAGGGGCATCTTGGTTTATAGAGTCTGACAGCCAATATAGGCTGCATGAAATATTTAAAAATACCCAGAACTAATCATCAAGGGATAATTTTAGGTTTTGTTTGACAGAAAATTTTTAGGGATGACACTGCCCCAAGAAAACACAAAATCAAACAATGGAACCAAATTGAACCAAAATGTGAATAGTAAAAACATAATTACCAAAGTGAAAATATTAACTACAAAAATCATCATATTTTTTAGTTGTATCAGTTACTTTTCTGTTACCATAATAAGACACCACAGCAAGAGTACTTATAGAGGGGAGAGATTATTTGAGTTATGGTTCCAGAGGGAGCCATGGTGGTGGGGGAGACATGGTGGCAGGAGGTGTACAGAGGGGAAAACTGAGCCATTACATCTACAAGCAAGCACAGAAAGTACAGAGAGACTGGAAATCTGGCAAGATTTAAGATCTCTCAAAATCTGTTCCCCCAGTTACATGCTTTCTCAAGCATGTCTGACCTACTAAAATCTCACAAACCAGCACCAAAACTGGGAGAAAAATATCCAAACACTTGGAGCCTATGGGAGACATTCTGATGCAACCCACACATAAACCATATAACAAATCAATCTCTTTAATACCTGTTGCTAGAGATTGAACCACAGCCTTAGGCATCCTTTGAAAACAGTCTACTACTGAGCCACATTCGCAGCCCTGTGGACAGTAGTTTAATACAAGAATAATATAGATAGTATTTTGCTATTGTTATTATTACTTAGCAAAACTACCTAATGTTTTAAAATTGGCAACTGGTTTGAATATTCATTTGCTTCAAATAAGAAAAGGGCCAAGAGATTTATGAAGGATTATTCAACATGAATCATCATGGAGATGCAGATCTAAAGAGTTTAAAAGAGTGAGCATGGGAGCTGGAGAGATGCCTCAGCAGTTAAGAACATTGGTTGTTCTTGCAGAAGATCTGGGTTTGAATCCCAGGGCCCACATTGCAGTTAAAAATGGTCTGTTACTCTAGTACCAGGGGATCTGACAGCCTCCTCTGACCTCCTTGGGAATTCCACAACACAGGTGCACTTACCTACATGCAGGCAATACACACATACACATAAAATAAAAATAATAAATGAAAGTAAAAATAGTTTTTAGAATAAAGAGTTCAGTGGTAATGTTTACCACCTCTATTACTTAACATGATGTAAATTTTTATGCTTCTTCCTCAAATATAACTCATTTTTTAATTTGTTGGGGTTTTGTGTGTGTGTATCACATAGAACATCCCAATCTTATTCATTTATATACTCACTTACAACATGGCAACCTCCCATAGCCTCCCCTGCAACTAGAGCCCTTTTACTCTGTCTTCCCTGCTACTGTCTGCTGTGATGTCAGCACCCCAGATGTTCCCCAGTTCTTGTCCATCCAGTGAATTTAGTCAGCCCATCCATAAGGTCAGCTGTTCCTCATCTAGTGGCAATCAGTTGTCAATATTCCTTTACATAAGATTGGGGTCTGCTGTTGCCAAGGATCCAAGTACAAAGGACCATGACTACTAATAATCAGAATCATACAGATTAGAGATGCATGCACCAACATCTAAGTGTTATTAGTAAAAACAATGAGTCTTTCTGTTAGAAACATTATATTTTAAAACAAAATGGAGATCTTTTTTAAAAGTTAAAAACTCATTCATTTTTATGTCTTACAGTTTTATACTGGTTCAATATTGTGTAACTGTATTAATTCAACTGTGAACCTCAACATTTTATAGCCACTTTTGAAAGACATGTATCTTTGCTCTGGAAATTGTTATTGAGTATTAAAGCTGTAATGAAATGCTTCTTCTAAAAAATAAAATAAAAACACTCGTGAAGAAAAAATAAAGAGTTTAAAAGATTGAGCAAAGACATTATTCACTTTGGGAACAGCAGCAGGTAGGATCTTAATCCAGGAGCATTTACTTTTTTATCTTACAGCATTGTTTTGTTGGTAATTTCCAACCAGAAGATAAATGAGGCAAAAATCCCACTGGGCCATCTCCTCTGGGTTTATCACTGTTGAGTAAGTGGATATAAATATTCTAAATCAGCGATATCCACAGTGTATTTGAAGCTCATGGGCTTTTCCTGGGGTAAGGAAAATCTGCAAAATACTTGAAGAATATTTTGGGAGCTAGAATCTAAATTTCATGGTCAACTGTTGTTTTGTGCTAGACATTATATTTACTAAATACCTTGGTGACTGACTATAGTGTGTTAAACTCAGTAGTCATCCAATTCTGATTTAATCAGAATAATGCCTTAAATTGAAATCAAAGTTTCTTTTTTTTTCACAAAAGAATAGCTTTTGATTTAACTGTATTTAGGTAATTAAAAATTGTCTTTAAGAAATATATGCTTTTACACTCTTGGTGAATGAATATACTTCAAAGTGAGGACTTTCATAAATGTACAGAAAGTACAGAAATACCTTAGTTTTTGACAGATTGAATTATGACATATCAAATTTTTGACATATTGAATGTTGTGTTTTGATCCAGAGAGAATACAGTGGATATCTTTTGAAATTTGTATTATAGTAGTAACTTCCAAATACTAAGAGTTTCATAATTTTATCCAAATATTTATCCATTTATACTTGTTTAAAATTATCTTAATTCATGAGGATGAATGTTTAATTTCATTTGATATGGAATAAAGGGTTCAATTGTACATTGAATCCATAGAATATGAGGAGACAGGAAAATAAAATCATAAGACATTGAAATACACAGTGTGTGGCCAGAATGTTTGCACTGAGTCATGGGTTCAGCATTCATTAGCCAAGTGGATTTTTCTTAGATAAAATAATATCACATCACAAGTGCCCATTCCTATAAGAGGTACTTTTTAAGTGACATTTTCTTTCCTCTTTTGCAAAATGCATGACTGAGGTTTCTACTTTATATTCAAGTTGGATTTATAGCACTTTATAAGTTGATGTTATTCATTCAATTTTTATATATCATATTTAATTCTCAATGTTTTGACCATTTACTGATAGTGATTAATTCATAGTATTATAACTTTCCTTTGCACAGCTGGAAGAAAGGTCATCTCAAGATAAACTTACCAGAAATATTTCATTTACAAGAAAAATTTAAGAGCCCTGTGATCTATGATTTGGAATTGCCAGTTTTTTGTGTATTTTTATTAAAAGATAAATCATGGGATTTATCAAGGGATCTGACCACCCTCTTCCAGCCTCTACAAACATTGCATGCACATGATGTACTAAATACATGTAGGCACAACACTCACAACATAAATAAAACACTTATACACATAAAATAATAAAATATATCAATGCAAATATTTGATTTACATAGTGATTAAAACAGAGAAGTAATCCAAAATGAGAGCATGTTGTTAAATTTTAGCCTTGGTTGGTAGAGGTAGAGATCATGACAGCCTGTGTGTATCCTAATTTTGATCATTGCCTCCTCATTTACTCATCTCTTTAGATATAACAAAGATCAGTTTCTGTCCAGTAGAATGTACCCATTTCTGTTTAAGAAAAGCTCTTCCAGGTAAGTAACTGTAATCAGTAATTTAAAAATTCCTTGTGTGCACCTTGCATGGTGGTGTATCCGTTTAATTCCAGTACTCCAGAGGCAAAGGCAGGCCTATCTCTGTAAGTTCAAGGCCAGTCTGGTATACATAGCAAGGAGTTACAGGCCAGCTGGGGCTACAAGGAGACGACCCTGTCTCAAAAAGACCAAAAAAAAAAAAAAATCCCGTATGTGCATTAATTTTGTAAACTATGTCCAGAAGGTATCGACTCCTGGGACTATGTAGTACCCCTTCATCAGTCTAAAAATCTCTAGAAAGACCTCCTGATGCCCAGAAAGTAATTGTTTTGTCAGATGAAATTTCATATATACTAAGTCAAAGTATTAGAACTGCATAGGTATACTTGCATTCTCTTTGTCAACAAAGACAAATCCAATTGTGAGGTGTTGCTATTTTCTTGCATATCTGGATAATATTGATCAATTGTTATAATGATTTTATCTGCTCAGTATGACCGTGTAAGGATTTTTTTTTAAACAGTATTACTCTGTAGTGTTGATTGACCTGAACCGCCTTAAGTAGACTACTCAGATTCAGAGATCTCTGTGCCTCTGCCTCCTGAATGCTGAAATTAAAGATGTGTATCACCAGGCTCAGACTTTGTGGGTTAGATTTGTAACTAGAGTTCTCTAGATTTTAAAAATGTATCAATTTGCACCTAGAGTATAATTGACATGTATAGTATGTCGTATATAAAAGGTAGTTATTAAATGTCACAAGATGATTGTAATTATCTCAGAAATTTAAAAACCAATGGATATATATTTTTTAATATTTTATTTTTTATTTTCATTTTATGCATGTAAGTTATTGCCTGCATGTGTTTAAGTGCACCAATGCCATGCAATTCCCATGGGGATCAGAAGAGGATATACGCTCCCCTGGAACTGGGGATCCATATTGTTGTTAGCTGCCATGTGGGTGCTGGGAACCAAACCTGGGTCCTCTGTAAGAGCAGCCAGTACTCCTAACCATGATATAGCTCTCCAGTCATTGGATAATTTTTCATTTATTTATGTGAGTTCTGATTGCAGAGTTCCTTTCTGAAAATTTTTGCAATTTTCAGTTTGTTATGTATGTCTGTAACACAACATTTATATCACCACATCTGTCTAGAGGTTGAAACTGTGGAGATTTTAGCTGGTTAAGGTTTTATCGAGTTACTTAATGTAGAAAGGTGTTTCTCAGCTTAATTGAATATTCATCATTGAATGACAGTGTTAGCTCACTTCCTAGGTGGGAAAAGGAAAATATTATTGCCAATTAATTTTTTTTTGTTTTCTGATTAAAACAAAAGCACTTGAGAACCACAGATCTATATCTGTACCTATTTCTATTTATTATCAAGCATATACTTGTGCATGTGTATATTTTTAGTATATATTTATATTTATGTATGTATGTCTTTTTGTAAAGATGAGCTTAGTTTAAAAAATTCAACTTGAAAATTGGACATATCTTATTTATATAACTTTCAATATAAAAGTCCTTCAAGAGACAATATTTAAAATCTTTTGACCATGCAGGTACTCCTATCCAGAACTGATTCTGTGATAAGCCTGGATGGAGAGACACAACCAAACAGGGGTGACTGAGTTCATCCTGATGGGCATCACTGACAGCCCTGAGCTACAGGCCCCATTGTTTGGGCTGTTCTTCATCATCTATCTGGTGTCAGCAGTGGCAAATTTGGGCATGATCATTCTCACCAAGATGGACTCCAGGCTTCAAACCCCCATGTATTTCTTTCTCAGACACCTGGCTATAACAGATCTTGGTTATTCTTCAGCTGTGGGACCCAAGATGTTAGTAAATTTCATTGTGGACCAAAATACTATATCATTTTATTTTTGTGCTATACAGTTATTTTTCTTTATCACATTTATTATTAGTGAGCTTTTCATTCTGTCTGCAATGTCCTATGACCGCTATGTGGCCATCTGTAAACCACTTCTCTATACTGTCATTATGTCTCAAAGAATCTGCTGGGTACTAGTCCTAATCCCTTATGTGTACAGTACAGCTGTGTCTCTCCTAGTCACCATAAAGATTTTCACTTTGTCCTTCTGTGGCTATAATGTCATCAGTCATTTCTACTGTGATAGTCTCCCCTTGCTGTCTTTGATCTGTTCAAATTCACATGGAGTTGAAATAATAATTTTAATACTGTCTGCTTTTAATTTGATGTCCTCTCTCCTGGTCGTCCTTGTGTCCTACCTGCTCATCCTCATAGCCATTCTCAGGATGAACTCTGCTGAGGGCAGGCACAAGGCTTTCTCCACCTGTGGGTCCCACCTCACAGTGGTCATCATCTTTTATGGGACTTTGATATTCATGTATGTGCAGCCCAAGTCCAGCCACTCCTTTGACACAGATAAAGTGGCTTCCATCTTTTACACCCTGGTAATCCCCTTGTTGAATCCCTTGATTTATACCTTGAGGAACAAAGATGTGAAATTTGCCCTTCGAAAGACAGGGGAAAAGGTACACAACATATTCTAATGGAGCTCACTTGTTGTTACAATGATCCTAATTCACACTAGGAAAATTGCTAAATGCTTTAAAAGTGTCAGTCAAGGAAATGATAGAAGACTTCATTTTCTTTAAAGTACAGATAAAATAATGATATAGGAAGTGAATAAATGCACAGAAGAATTGACATAGATTGCAAAGACCCACAGAAGACCTGAAAGGATATGTGCAATGGGTGAGTGAGAACAGAAAGTGTATAGGAGAATTTAAGTGGATTTTGTGTTTTGAATGTTATAATAAAATTTTCAGAGCCCGTTTGACTGTATTTACTTTTTGGAAATTCATCTGTTAGATTTTAATATTTATACATTTGTATGAATTGTGTTAAAATCAACATTGATATCCATGTTAGAAGGCAAAGCGTATTACTTTGAATTTAAGATCAGGGTCACATCAGTGAACTCAGCTTCCTCTCTTCCATGGGAAATCATATATTCTGATTTCCCATCACTGCCCTTACTTTCCTTTTGAGTCCAATAGTACTTTCTAACTCAGCATATTTAGTGATTAAAGAGCTCATAATTTATTTAAAATTTTAGTTTTGAGAATTTAAAAAAAATATTTTATTTTATGGATAACTTTTATTGAGCTTTTTAAAATTCATACAGCATTCATTTTCATCTCTATCTCTCCTCCAACCCCTTCTTCCATATCTATGTACACACACACACACACACACACACACACACACACACACACACACACGTGTGTGTGTGTATTCAAAT
>NW_008349469.1:41878-51635 GCF_000622305.1 Nannospalax galili
GTGTGTGTGTGCAATGTAATAAGGTCAGTTATCCTTGCTTATATATATGTGCATGTGTTTGGGGCTGACCACTGGGATTGGATAATCCATCAGGGGGCTGGTCCCTAGTGAAAACTGTTTCTGTCTTTCTCATAGAAATTGATTGCTGTAGCTCTTGATCTAGAGGTTGAATGTTGTGAAAATTTACCCATCCACCTTGGCATGTTAGCTTGTGCTGTTATTCTTCAGGTGTTGCTTAAGGAACCATATTGTAAACATTTACTTGATGCATTTTCCCTGTCATATCTAGAAAACACTTCCTTACAGAAGGCAACTTTGTCTTCTGGATGTTACAATATTTCTGTGTCCCCTTCTTCTAAGTCATAGACCCAAAGATTGGGTTTCAGATGCAGTAGCTGGGGTTGGGTGCACCAAGATCACTTATTCTTTACATTTTGAACAATTGTGAGTCTCTAACATCTTTTGAAAATAAAAAGCTTCTTTTATGAGGGACAAGAGATAGACTAATTTCTGTGTATAAGGATGACTATTTAAAATAACATACAGTTAGACAGTATACTGGCTTTGGAAATTGGCAGTACAAAGTTCTTCTCTAGGGTCTGTGACCTCTCCATTAGGTGGTAGTTGACTAGGTTTACTGAACCAGACATGAATTCCCTCCTTTTGAGTGAACTTTAAATCCAATTACATACCTGATGTTTATCTGTACAATAAAGGTGCCACTGTTTCACCATTGAGATATCTTGCTGGGTGGGTCATCATTGTGGTTCATAAGTTTTACAGCTAAGTAGAACTATTGATTTGTTTCTCCTTCAGCAGCTTGCATAGCAACTTTTGCTGTTGTGAGAACTAGTCCTCAGGAAGGAATCTCCCAAGTCAGATTCAAATTCATTTTTTCAAGTCCTATATCTGAAATATATCCTGGCTCCAAACTCAGGGTTTTATGTTCAAGTTCTGAGAGAGAAGTAAGGTTAAAGACAATAGTCTATATGTTTTGGGAATCTCTTATGCCCCCCACCCCCAAAAAATAACTAAGTGAAGTTTCCTATTTTTTTTCTTATACTTAGTGACTGTTGGGGTTGTGAATATTATCAGTCTGTGGGGCATAATTCCATGTAAACTGAATAAATCTATATGTACATATTCTCATATATGCTGCATGTATTTTTAAGTAAGCTTATTAAAAATGCTTCCTCATGGCTTTCTCAAACATCCTTAGTGTTGTTTATTGATCCTTCTTCTATCTCATTTCTGTTGTTAAAACCCCCTCACAAGCTTTTCTTCTTTGCTCCTTCATCCTATTCCCCCCCCCCAAAGCTCCTTTTCCTAGGTCCCCCAGAGTCACTTTCTAGTTTCCTGGCTTTGTTAATTCAGCTTACATAATCAAATCTTCAGGATCCACAAGGACACCATGTGGCATTTTCCTGGGTCTGGGTTACCTAACTTACTACATGTTCTGATTACATTCATTCATCTACAAATTTCGGGATTTCACCTTTCTTTACAGATGAATGTAATTCCATTAATGTTTGTGTTTGACAATTTCACAATCTGTACATCAGTTGAAGGATATTTAGGTTGTTTCCATTTTCTGCCTTTAGTGATCAGAGCATCAATGAACATGGCTGACCAAGTATTCCTGTCGTAGGTTGCCATGTCCTTTAGGTATACAGCATGCTGAGACATGTGATAGACCTGCTTATAGTTTTTGGAGAATCCTCCACACTGATTTCCACAGTGGCTTATCAATTTGCAGTCATACCAACAGTGAATGAGGATTCTGCTTTCCTGTCAAAATCACCAGCATTTGTTGCCAGGTTTTTTTCTTGATCTTTTCCATTTTAACTGGGGTAAGATGAAATTTCAAATAACTTTAAATTACATTTTCCTAATTGCTAAGGATGTTAAAGACTTTTAAAGATATTCCTTAGCATTTTTTTCATCTTTGAGAACTTTGTACTGATGTTTTTAATTGGGTCATTTGATTTTTGCTTCTTTTGTTAGGAGTTCTTTGTATATACTGTATATTAATCCTATAACAGACATATAGCTGGCAAAGATTGTCTCTCACTATAATGGCTTCTCTTTCATTCAATTGTGTTTCTTTGCTGTATTGAAATATATAAAGTTAATGAGTTCCTATTTGCCTATATTTGCTTTTAAATTGTGAGAGAATGGGGTCCTTTTCAGAAAGTCCTTTCATGCATGTGTATCTTGTACGGTATTCCCTTGTTCTCTTCTAGCAGGTTGCTATGGCCAGAAATGGAAGCCCCCAAATTGTAATAGTCAAAGTAACTTCATTTTCTATAAAGCAGCCACTTTAAATTAGAAAAAAAGTTAGAAAAATAGCCAGCTTCAAGGTTAAGTGCCTGAACTAAGTTGCTTCCCCTTAGAAGAGTGTTTTCTTTGGAGTAACTGAACTTCGGTTTCCCAGACACAGTCACTTAATCAGAAAGTGTCTTTTGGCCAAGGTCTCTATTCCTCGTTAAGAAAAGAACTAACACAAGCTTGCTTTGGCTTCTGTATTTTACTTATCAGCTAACTTGGGTGTCCTGACCATATTCAGGACCACCTGGTATTACTCATGTGTGATGAAATTCCTATGTTATTTATGGTTTTTGCCTTTAAAATATAGTTCCACCCTCCCCTCTGAGCCATGGGTCCTAAATCTGACTAAGGAACCATGGGCGGCTCTAGCCATGATAAATTTAACCAACTAAAATTTGAATTGAGTCTGGTGGTCATTTTCCTAGTGTTTTCAAACTCCATATCAGTGTCAGCATCTCAGGTTTCAAACTGAGGTCTTAGATTCACTTGGAGTGAATTTTGCTGAAGGGTGATAGGCAAGGGCCTAATCATTTTCTTCTGTATGCAGACAATCAGTTTTTCCAGCATCATTTAACATATGTGAACTTTCCCACAGTGTACACTATTGGAGTCTTTGTCAAATATCAGTTGGGTCTGATCCCTTGTTCTACATGTCTGTGTGCCTGTACCTTACTGTTTTTATTACCATAGCTCTGTAATATAAATTGAAATTTGATATGGTAATCCATTCAGCATTATCTTTTTTTCCCCTCTTAAACACTTGTTTGTTGGCAGTGGACTGGAAAGCATGACAGACTTACCATTCTAAGACAACCTCATACACCAATGTCATTATGATCGCAAGAGTGATGAGAAACATCCTAGAGGCCCCTTCTTCAAGAGAAAGTGGGTAGGTAGGGGCTTGGAGTGATGAAGGGGAAGACATAACAGCTTATTAGGCATGATTAGAAACAAAGAAGGACTCAGTCACTGTGGCCTCAGCTTGATCACAGGGTTTACTTTCCTTGATAAGTGAGGCTGTTAACCAGGGCATGTTTGATGCTTTCTTCCTGCCCCTAGCCTTTAGGGAAGAGGCTTGCAGGACTAGGTCATAGGAGAGTTAAGTTCTACAGCTTCAGCAGGGGCAATTGTTGGTAGCATTGAGGTTGATGGATGCCTCTTTCTCACCCTGCCCTCCAATAGGAAAGTGACCACAGGGAAGCATGGGGAAGTGTGTGATACAGTGCCATTGCAGTTTGCATAGCAATTTCCTCCTTCAAAAACTTCTGGGTGCAAGAATTACCTAGGATAACTATGTTGGGATTCAGCAAGTTGCCTCCCAGGTAGATGTGGTTGTTTCTCACAGTCTTGTATACAACAGTCAGTACCTTCTCAGTTACATACTAACAGTGTTTTAAATCATGGCCCTGATCAGGGAGGATTTGGGGCTCCACAAGGGGCACAATACCATTCTGATGACAAATGCTAGGATAAGGGTCCATAAAATTGACCTTTTCCACTATGGAAAGGGCTAGCCACTGATGACCATGTGAAACTCTGCATTAGAGGTATGAGGCGATCCTCTTCCATGAGACAGTTTGCCAAAAAGCAAATGATGGATATCCCTTTCTCCAAGTTATCAAATCCAAGGGTGGTGTTGTGGGCATCAAGGTAGATAAGGGCTGCTACCCTTGCAAGAACCATCTGCAAGATCACCACCCAGTGGCTAGGTGGAGTGTCTGAACTCCATGCCCAGTACAAGAAGGATAGATCCAACTTTGTCAAGTGGAGCTGTATGTGATGATTGGTGAACACCACATTACTCTTTTGCTCAGAACTGATTTGACAATTTGGGGTCTTTTTTGCTTCCATATGAATTGGAAGAGTTTTGTTTCTTTGAAGATTGTCATGAGGATTATGATTAGGATAGCATTCAATTTGTCACTTTGTTAGGGTAGTACAGTCATTTTCAAAATTGTTACTAAATACACCCCCCCAAATAAAACTTGGGCATGGGATGGCTTTCCATCCTCCACTCTTTTTCTTCAATAGTTTTCATTATAGAGGTCTTTCACATCCTTGGTGTGGCTTATTCCTAGATGATATTGAAACTTTTGTGAATGTGTTTCCATTATCTTTTTCTTGGCATGATTATTGTTTGTATATAAAATAGCTACTGATTTTTGTTTACTTATTATTCTACCACTTTGTTGAAAATATTGATCATTTCTAAAATGTTTCTGTTGTAATTTTTAGAATGCAATATGTATAATATCTTACCAGCTGCAAATAAGGATGGTTTGAAATAGTCTTTTCCAATTTGTATCCCTTCATTTCCTACCCTCCTCTTTTCCCTTGAGCTAGTGTTTCAACCACTGTATTGAAAATGAATGGGGCTAGCAGACAGGCCTGTAACATTGTTGATTTTAATTGGAATACTTAGAGTTATTCTCCATTGGAATGATGCTGGCTGTGGATCTGCCACATGAAGCCTTTATTATATAGAGGTGTATTCCTTCCAGTGTTGTTCTTTCTAGGACATTTATCACAAGGTATGTTGGATTTTTTTCAAAGGCTTTTCCTGAATATTAAAATGATTATGCACTTTTTTCTTTAAATCTGCTTGTATGACTTTGCATTTAACAATGTGCATATATTGAACCAACTTTGCATCTCATGGATAAAGCTGACTAGATCATGGTGGATGATATTTTTGATATATACCTGTCTTCAGTTTCAGGTATTTCATTAAAAATTTGCATCTATGTTCAACAGGGATATTTTTCTCCAGCTTTCCTTTTGTTGTTGTGGGTTTTTCTCTTTTCAATGAATTTTTGAGAATTTCATATAATACATTTTTATCATATTTAGATTCCCTCCAGTTTCTGCTCCCCCACTTACTAAGCCCCCTCAAAAAGTTCTGTTTTCTATATCATCTCTCTATGTATCTATGTATCTATGTATCTATGTATCTATCTATGTATCTATGTATGTATGTATGTATCTATCATCTATCTATCTATCATCTATCACCTATCATCTATCATTTACCTATCATCTATCTATCTACACATGATGGCCTTTAGAGTCAAGCTTGTGTTTCCAAATGCCCTTCCTTGTTCATTCATTCACTGGAGCTTTGACAACCTACTGAGATTCTCAATGTTAAAAGATACCAAATATTCCCTTCCCACTAGCCACTGATTTTCAATAGTTCCTCAGGTAGGGTTGGGGTTCCTTACACATTTCATCAAGACTCTCCTGGGATTTTGTCTGACTTGAGCTTACATGAGACTAGTCTATGCTGTCACCACTGCTCTAAGTTCATGTGAGTAACAAACCTGCTACCTGGAAAACTGTTTCCTTGTGATCATCCATCATGTAGGCTCTTACAATCTTTGTGATCCTTATTTCACAATGATCCCTGAGGTTTTGGATACAGAAGTTTGATATAGGCATCTTATTCAGGAAAAAGCAGTTTTCAACCTTGTATCTTCTGCATATTGGCTAGTCATGGCTCTCTGTACTAATCACCATCTGCTGTATAAGGGTGCTTCCATGCTGAGAGCTGAAAGATGTATTAGTCTACTGAAAATAAATTTAATGCTATATCTTTTTAACAGAATAATTGTACTAGGCACTCTTCTGCCTGTGGGCTACCTAGCCTCAAGTACCTAGACCTGCTATCCATGTCAGATATGAGCTCAACCTATTAAACTAGACTTTAAATCCAGTTAGCAAACAGGTGGTTACTCCTTTAATATTAATGCCAATATTGCACTGGTAAGCACATCTTGGCATTCCAATTGTTGTTGTAGATTGTAGGACTCACAGCTGGGTAGGGTTCAAGTTAGATTTTCTCTTTAGATAGCTTACATAACACCTTCCAGCACTATGATGATCTGAAAATGGCTGAGAAATGCTTTAAAAAAGTTCAGCATAATTGGTTATCAGGGAAATACAAATTGAAACTACTTTGATAGCTCATCTTACCCACTCAGAATGGCTAAGCTCCACAAAGCCAAACAATGTCAAATGATGGTGAGGATGTGAAGAAACGGGAATTATTTGGTGTTTAGGTGGAATATTCTATAAATTCCTATTATGTCCATTTGATGTATGATATCATTTAATAAATACATTTCCTTGATTATTTTTTGTTCAGATAACCTATCAGAGATAGTGGGTGTGGTAGTTTGAATGAAAATGTCCCCCATAAACTCCAAATATTTGAACATTTTGTCCCCAGATGATGGCACTGTTTTGGGAGGTTTTAGAAGATGTGGCTATCCTAGAGGAAGCATGTCACTGGGAGTGGGCTTAGAGAGTCCTTAAGCCTTGCCAGATCTCCAATAGCTGTCTTGTTTCCTGTGCCTATGTGATGATGTGAGAGCTTAGCTTCTGCTGCTCCTGCTCCAGCCACCTCCAGCCACCATGTCACCCTGCCATGATGGACTTTAATTCCCCTGGAACTGTAAGCTCAAATAAACTCTTCCTTCTATAAATTGCTTTGGTCAGTGTTTCTATCACAGCAACAGAAAAGTCCCTAATACAGTGGGGTATTGAAATCACCCACTATTACTGAGTTTGAGTTAACCTGTGTCTTGAAATTCTGTTGGAAACACTTTTTTTGAAATCGATGTACCATAATTTGGTATGCATGTACTTAAGATTTTTAACATCTATTTTTTTAAAAAAACTATTTATCATTTTTATTTTATGTGGATGCGTGTATTGCCTACATGTAAGTGCACCCCTGTCGTGCAATGCCTGTAGAGGTCAGAAGAGGCTGTCAGATTCTCTGGGACTGGAATTACGGACAGTTAGCTGCCATGTGGATGGTGAGATTTGAACCTGGGTCCTCTGCAAAAACATCCAGTGTTCTTAACTGCTGAGCCATCTCTCCAGCCCTGATTTTAACATCTTTAAGGCTTATTCTTACCACGATAAAAATGAAGTGCCTTATTTAACTCTTCTTTTTCTTTTATTTTGAAAGATATTTTGTCAAGTTTTAATGCTAAACCATATAACTGATCACTTTTTAAAATTCTTCACTGTACAGATTGAAGCAGGTCTTTGGGAGTGGTTTGAAAGCACTCTACCACTGTGACTCATTTCTAGCACGGCAACCCATCAATCTAATACAAGATCAGTATAGACAGGTTATAAGTTACTATTAAAACTCACTAAAAAGAAGTATAATTCTCAAATGGGCAATTAGTGCAAATATTTCTTTACTTCAAAGGAGAAAAGGGTCAAGAGTTTTGTGAATAGCTATTTAATATCACAAAATATCAAGGAAATGGAGACACACCTAAGAGTTTTAAATACTGAGCCAAAGACATTATTCTTTCAACAACCAGCTGGTAGCACCTTATTCCGGGAACATTTACCTTTTTTATTATGCAGCATATTGTTGATGTTGCTAATTGCCAAACAGAAGAGAAATGAGGGCAAGTCCCTCTGGGGCATCTCCTATGGGTTTTCACTGTACTTGAATAGGTGGATATAAACATTCCGACTCAGAGATATTCACAGTGTGTTCAAAGCTCATGTGCTGTTATTCATGTAAGAGAAAACTGCAGAATATATGAAGGACACCTTGGGACCTACAATGTAAAACATCAAGGTCAACTATATTTTTTTGATGTTAGACACTTTATTTATTAAACACTTTGGTTCTTGACTATTGTGTGTGACTCTAATGCACTCATCAAACTCTTGTTTAATCAGATAATGCCTAGGAATAAAAATAAGTGTTTCCTCAATAAATAGCTAATACTCTAATATAGTCAGGTAATTAACAGTTCTTTTTAAAGGGTGTATGATTTTGTTTTCCTGATGAATAAGTATTCAGTGTAAGAACTAACATGAATGTACTGAAAATACAAACATGTTTTAATATTTGATATATTAAACTATCATGGGGACTGTCTTTTGATACAAAGAAAATATAATCTATAATATTTTATAATCTGCATTACATCAGTTACTTCTTAGTAACTTGTTTCATAAAAATTATGTAAATATTTACCCAGTTTTGATGTTTTAAAGTCACGTAAATTATAAGGATCCATGTCTTGCTATAATTCAATGAGAAATCCAGTTGCAAACTTAATCAACTGCAGAAATGAAAAAAACAATGGGAAGCAGTGAAGTGTGCGGTGCTCTTAGAGACTTTGCACAGAGTCCTGGCTCCAGCAGTCTTTACCTCTCAGGGTTCCTAATAGTGAAATTGCATAACGTGCACAAGTGTTCATACCTGAAGGAAATATTTCCTAAATAAGTTTTCCTGTTCTTCCTGGTAGAGTTCATGGCTCACCACAAAACTAAGGATTTTTGGAGGTTCCAATTTTCTAGTACAATTTGATTCATAGAACATAGAGTTTAATGTTATGTTATTCAGTTTTCATGAGTTATAGATAATGTATCTCTCAATCCTTTGAAAATATGCGACAGCAATTAATTCACTATATAGCAACTGGATGAAATACTGTCTCAGGATAATGTGAAATAAAATATTTCATTTTTAGAAAATGCTAATATACTCTATAATGTAGAATTTGGAATTTTTATACTTTGTGCATTTTTATCTAAAGAGCACACACTGAACAGGATATTTATTGTATAGAAAAACACTTTGTCAGAGTTTTTATATCAAATGATTCATTAAATACACATGTATAATTTTTAGGTCAAATGAAGGCCCCATATGAGAGGAGATGAATCATAAAAAAAAGAAAATATTTTATTTAAGGAACAAGGTCTGAAAACACAGGTAACAAATCTATCATTCTAGTGTCCTTTTCATACTCATTTATTTTTGTTTATAGGTTTGCTAGTTTCTCTATAAAAACGACTTTAATACCAAAAGAGAATTGTACTTGGGATGAGGATGAGAATCAGCCCTAGAGCAACGAGGGCACAATGGGATTTGCAGGGGAAAGAGAATCAAGTTGAACCAATAATAATGACACATATGTATAAATTACCATAACTAATCCCATCAGTTTACATGTTAAACAAAAACATTAACTTCAGATAATAACCTATAATGATTCCCTGATTAAGTGTACAGATGAGATTAGTTGATCTTTTAAATAAATATGATCAACTTTAGTGTGCATGTTTGTGTGTGTACATGTTTACTTGTACAACAGCACATGTGTGTAGGTTCACAGACAACTTTCAGGAATAAATTTTTTCCTTCAACTATGAGGGTCCTGGAAAGCAGACTCTGGACATATGTTTAGCAGCAAGTACCCTTACCCTCTGAGTCTTCACATTGCCCACCCACTTCCTGATAATTAGGTGAGGGAAAAACAGTTTGCATCTCACACTAGTTGTGAAGTGCATTACTTGAGAATCAGAAGATATTTAATTATTGTTTTGTTACAATGGTGATTTTCTCCCTTTTGAGCTAGTTCCCTTAAATATTCTATTAGTATAG
>NW_008349469.1:56501-73633 GCF_000622305.1 Nannospalax galili
GGTTGACTGAGGAAGAGAAGACTAGGGCTTGGTTTACAGATGGTTCTGCATGCTATGCAGGTACTACTCAGAAGTGGACAGCTGTGGCATTACAGCCAATTTCTGGAACAACCCTGAAGGACACTGGGGAAGGAAAGTCTTCACAGTGGGCAGAACTTCGGGCAGTGTACATGGTCGTGCATTTTGCCTGGAAGGAGAAATGGCCAGAAGTGCGATTATATACTGATTCATGGGCTATAGCCAATGGTTTGGCTGGACAGTCAGGGACTTGGAAGGAGCATGATTGGAAAATTGGTGAGAAAGACTTTGGGGGAAGAAGCATGTTGATAGATCTTTCCAAATGGGCAAAGGATGTGAACATACTTGTGCCTCATGTAAATGCTTATCAAACGGTGGCTTCAGCAGAAGATGAGTTCAATAATCAAGTAGATCAGATGACCTGCTCTGTGCACTGTCAACCTCTTTCTTCAGCTATCCCTGTCATTGCTCAATGGGCCCTTGAACAAAGTGGTTATGGTGGCAGAGATGGAGGTTAAGCATGGGCTCAACTCATAAAAGCTGACCTGGCTACAGCTGCTGCTGAGTGCCAGATCTGCCAACAGCAGAGACGAACACTGAGTCCCCTATATGGCACTTTTCCCGTGGTGATCAGCCTGCAACCTAGTGGCAGGTTGACTACATCGGACCACTACCATCTTGGAGGGGACATCATTTTGCCCTTACAGGAATAGGCACTTATTCTGGTTATGTATTTGCCTTTCCTGCGCATGTAATGCTTCTGCCAAAACTACCATCCAGGGACTTACAGAATGCCTTATCCACCATCATGATATTCCACACAGCATTGCTTCTGACCAGGGAACTGACTTCATAGCCAAAGAAGTGTGACAGTGGGCCCATGGTCATGGAATCCACTGGTCTTACCATGTTCCCAATAATCCTGAAGCAGCTGACTTGATAGAACAATGGAACGGCTCTTAAAGACACAGATACAGTGCCAATTAGGTGGCAATAGCATGGAGGGCTGGGGCAGGGTCCTCCAGAAGGCAGTGTATGGTTTGAATCTGTGTCCAATATATGGTACAGTTTTTCCTATAGCCAGGATTCACGGGTCCAGGATTCAAGGGGTGGAAGTGAGAATAATTCCAATCACTATCTCCCCTGGTACCCACTAGGAAAATTTTTCCTTCCTCTACCCTTGACTTTGGACTCTACTGGCTTGGATGATTTGGTTGCAGAGGAGGGAGAGCTTCTGCCAGGAGAGACAACAAACATTCTGTTGAACTGGAAGCTAAGACTTCCCCCTGTCCACTTTGGGCTTCTGATGCCCTTAAGTCAGCAAGCTAAGAAAGGAATAACAGTATTAGAAGGGGTGATTGACCCAGACTACCAGGAAGAAATTGGACTTGTTCTCCACAATGGAGGCAATGAAGATTATATCTGGAAGGCAGGAGATTCCTTAGGGTGACTTTTGGTGTTACCATGTCCTGTGATTATGGTCAATGGGAAACTGCAACAACACAATCCAGACAGGACAACAAATGTCCCAGACCCTTCAGGGATGAAAGTAAGGGTCACTTTTCCAGGGAAAGAACCAAGGCCTGCAGAGGTGCTTGCTGATGGTGGAGGAAATACAGAATGGGTCGTAGAGGAAGGTAGTTACAAACACCACCTTAGGCCACGTGACCAGTTGCAGAAATGTGGATTGTATTTGACATGAATATTTTTATATTATTTGGTTAAGAATAGCCTTGTGCATGTATACACATATGTTAAGCAGATACTTGAATTATTCTTTTTTGAATGTGTAATTGAGGTACGTGTTAAGTGGTTAAGTGTTATGAATGTATATGATTATATTGGGTTATGAGACACTAAAGGACTAAGCATTCCTCAAAGACCTTATCACCTACTCTAGGATATATAATGCATTGGTCATTGTATGATGGGATAGTTATATCATGTTAGGTGAAATTATGACCTCAGCATTGTTTTCATTTGAAAATTAAACATAATATAAAGAGATGCTATTGAGTGTCAAGTTGACAAGGGGTGGACTTGTGATGGCTAATCCTTGGTGTCAACTTGACTGGATCTGGGATTAACTGAAATGAGAGAGATCTTCTTGATTGCATCATCTGAAGCTGGAAGACACACCCTAAATATGGATGTTACCTTCTGATGGAAGCCCTTAGAAAAGGCCAAGGCAGAGGAGAATGCCTGGCTTCTTGCTGCTTGCCTTTTCTCTCACTGGTGTATTCATCTTTCTGCTGTAGACTGAAGACTAGCTGGAATTGGTCAGACCTTCAGCCCCAGATTGGGACTACTGAGACATCCAGCCTCGTGGATTGAGCTACTATGGATCCTCAGCCTCTCCAGTGTGGTGCAGCCATTGTTGGACTACTTGGACTCTATCCTGTGAGCTAAACTGATAAATCTCTATACATTTATATATTCATTCTACCAGTTCTGTTTATTTGGAGAACCCTAAATTATGTTCCCTTACAGATCTCTGAACAATATGCCACCAATACCTCAAATTTAGTATGTAATTTATTATTAATCAATATTATTATCCATCTAGAAAGAAAGCATAATTTATTCATTAATGAGAAATATGTAGCAAGGGATTAAGATTAAGCCAATAGGAAGATACAAAATAAAATATTAGAAATTTCAGCAGACAGCTCAATACATCTAACATAATTGATCCATTCATATATATACACACATATATTCTGAAATTTAGACAAAATTAGATGATGCAGTTCCCACACTCCCAGGTCTCATTGGAATCATGTGGCCTATGTACCAGCCCAGCCTGGTAAATAACTCTGACCCATGCCTGCATGTCGTGTCCCCACAATCTTGTGTCTAGTTCAGGTCATGTAGCATATGCACCAGCCAAGTCATGTGACTTCCCCAGATTTCATCCTTTACGTGCCTCCCTACAGTGCTAGAAAGCCTTCTTCATGTTCTGCAGCTTGTGCACTAGAGGAGCCTGGATGTAGTATATTGTTGGAGGATTGTACATGAGCCTGGTAATGGAGAGATGTGGATGAAGTGAGGACAAGGATTCAGGCTAAGATGGAGGTGCCTACAAAGGGTTCTAAACTTACAAAATATTTGTGAAGTATTTTATGATAAAACACTGATTGTTTTAAATATATAAATAGATGATATTATCATTTAATGTGTATTATACAATGACTATTTCAAACTAAAAAAATAAATTTATTACTAATTTTTAACACCATGTAATCTTAGAAAAATCTTCCCTGTTATATGTAATTGACATTTGGAAATTTTTTATTTCCAAGCCCAAATGACTATGAGAAGACAACATGTGGAACTTCTACATAACCCCACATACCATAAACTATGAAAATCTAATAATTTTATTACATAACAGCAGAATTTATTATCAGGAATGTCTACAAATTATAGGAACAAAACATGAACAGGTGCCAGTGCTCCTAACCACAGCACCATCTCTCCAGCCCTGTCAAGGCTAATTTTAAGCCTATTTTGCCTGTCTTCCACATTGTAATTATCCATCTATCCATAAAGTATTTAGCTCAATGGCACATAATGGCATTTCAAATTATGCTGTACTGAGCATCTGAATATCCTTCAGATCTTGTTACCAGTTCTTTGGATAAAACCCAAAATTTGGAGAGCTGACTCAATTCATCAGTTAAACAAAATCATAATTCAATTAAAATGTTTTCTGTCAATTAATTGACAGTCTCCATGCATTTGATTAAACATCATCCAAGGGTGTTGAAGTTAACAATAAGTTGCTTGGCAACTCCTCAGAGAAATCTGCAAAGTTAAAAAAAAAATCAGGTGGAGAAAGGGCTCAATGGTTAAGAACACTGGTTGTTCTCGCAGAAGTCCCAGGTTTGAGTCTCAGCACCCACATGGCAGCTAACAACTATCTATAACTCCAGTCCCAGGGGATCTGACAGCTTCTTCTGATCTCAGTGGGCATTGCACGACAACGGTGCACTACCTCCATGCAGGCAATACACGAATACACATAAAATAAAATAAATAATTTTTTTAAAAGAGGGGGAGTGCGGCTGGAGAGATGGCTCAGCAGTTGAGAGCACTGACCACTCTTGCAGATGACCCAGGTTCGATTCCCAGAATCCACACAGTGGCTACAAACCGTCCTTAACTCCAGTTCCAGGGGAATCTGAAGTTCTCTTCTGATCCCTGCAGCATTGCATGACACGGGTGTACTCACATACATGCAGGCAATACACTTATACACATAAAATAAAAATAATAAATAAAATAGTTAAAAAATTAAAATAAAAAAATCCATAAATTGTTCTTTAACACCCATGTCAAGAAACAAACTGGAGACTCTAAAGAGAGTTTTCAAACACTTTGTAGAGGTAAGATAAGGATCACAAAGTGACAGGCATCACAGGTATCTCAGAAAGGTTTGGAATTCAGTCATGCTTTGCCATCATGGAGGCCCTCTGTTTCCCAGATTTCTGCTTCTCCATGATTCCTCTGCAGGAATAGGTCCCTTCTCCTTTTCAATTTTTTTCACATTAATTTGTGAATACTTTCAAATAAGTCCAGAAATCAAGCACAAAGGAAATATGCATTGTGTTTGTGTGATAAAAAAAATTATTTAAAGTGTGGCGTAGTGGCACATGCCTAGGATCCCAAGACTGAAATGTTTGAATCAAAAGGACACAGTTCATGGACAGTGTGAGCAACAGAGTAGATTCTGTTTCCTTTCTTTTTATTTTTTAAAGACTAAGAGATTACTTTTTCATGTTTGGCAGTTTGATCTGTATACTATAGCTAAGGAAAACAGAAAATAGGAAAATAAATAAATGAAGCTTATCTGAATTCAAAGCAGGGTGAATTATGTCTTGCTTTAAGATGCTTGTAAATACACAGTTGTATAGTGATTCTAGACTGTTTTAAGGTCTTTCATATATATAAATATATCCTAATTTCTGGGGCAACAAAAGACAGTTTCTGCTTCATATTGAGGAGAGAACATTATGTGAGGATTAGGAAGTTTGAAGAACCCAGCCTTTTTGTAATAGAAAGGTCATTTTCATTTAGCAATATGATCTAAGTAAATTTTTCTCAGAATATTGATCCAATTAATCTTCAGTCAATATAGTAAACTATTTAAAAGCAATTTGTTTCATGCTATTTTAATTCAAACTTGGAGAGATAGACATTTTTAAATCAGTCTTTACATTATAAAATTTCATAACTACCATGTTCATTTTTAAACTTTATATTGTAACTAAGTATAATGTTATAGTCAAAATGACTCATTATTTTCACAGTTTAGGCAAGGTGTGTGAATGTGGTCAATAATCATGTAGCCACTGCAATACAAATAAGATTTTATATAATTTGAAAGTAAAGAACATACTGGCACCTTTGTATTTAATTTAATCTTACAAAATTATGAGCTTTGTTCCTATTTTGCTTAGTCACAATGTCACAATGTCCTTTCACTACAGTTTTACTGTAGACAGTCATTTCTCTTTCACTTTTTAATTGGGGAAACATTGGTGCACATGATTTTTACAATAGTAATGACTTCCACTTAAATGCTACGACCCTTCTAACCCACCCTTTCAAGCTCTGTGTTGTTAGAAACACATTCTTACATTTTAATTTTTATGTATATCTCTCTGTATTATGTGCTATACCATATTTGGAAGAAGTTATTTTGGATTTACTTCACAAGAGTTTACATCACACTCATGAATCCATGTAAATATTATTACAAAGATATTTTGACTTTGTGTTAGAACAAATAATTTATACATTGTAGAACAATATAGAAAATTTTAAAAATATATTATATATATATTTATTTATTTATTTTATATGTATGAGTGCATTGCCTGCATGCATGTGAATCATTCATAGCTGCCATGTGGGTGCTGGAATCGAACCAGGATCCTCTGCAAGAGAAATCAGTGCTTTTAACCACTGAGCCAACTCTCCAGCCCCCTCTATAGAAATTTTTACATAGAAAAATAAATAAGAATAAAATTGTTAAACTTTAAAATTTCTTTCAAATATAGTATCCATTTAATCATGCTTCATTGTGACTAATGAATATCAATTAAGTCTCTGACTCTTAAGCAGTTATTCCCTCATGCTTCCTCATGTGCTTATAACAAACATCTGTCATACAACATGAACATCTTTATTTCACTTATAGTGGCATGGCTGAGAGGAAAGTTAATATTACTAATTTCCATGAAATATAGCTAAAATTTCTATGAGGGCAAGGAATGGAGACTTACTCCTATAATTTTGAAAATTTGGAAGCTGTGGGAAAAGAGTACCATGTTCAAGATGAGCCTAGAAAACTCAGGGAGGCACTGTCTCAAGAATCAAACAAAATTGTTAGAAAAGGAAAACAATTTATAATAGCAGCTTCCTGATCACTATTAGCTATTGAGTTAGGGCGAATGGATGCATTTTGGGGTGAGTCATGTGGATTTGGCTTACTTTACCTATTCCTGGCTTATTCATCTCTTTGACCCAAAAAAGAAGTGAAGTCACTGTGCAGAACAATGAGCACAAATGTGTAATGAGCTTGTTTCCAGTAAGTGACACTTAAAAGTAAGAATTGAACATAGTATTTTAAAACAATTTACAGATAAAATGAACACATAAATTAATCACCCTTAGACACTCTCAATCATAAAAGATATTTTGGATTGGAGTATGTAAATTAAGAGATTTAGTTAAATAAACTCTTGGAAGTAATCTCCTCATACACTATTAATATAATTGATGTACAAAACAATGTATATCAATTTGCATACACATTTATCCTGTTTTGTTATGTTGTTTCCAATGTGAACTCATATAGTTTTCATTGACACATCTACTAGTGTCCAACAGACTTACCTCTTTCACCGGTAAGTAAATGACTGTTCAGGACTATATTTGGAAGCAGGAAGTTATATGCAATTTTAGAAAATGCCATTATAACATTCTAGTAGATTATTTGCAAATGTAGTTTATTAAGTGGTTTTCATAATTTCATTAGTTTTAGCTATGTAAATAATCAATAGACAACTTGAAGGCTACTTATCTACCTTCTTAGTGTGAAGTTTTATGAATCTTAAGGATATACTCTTCTTACCTCATATAAGTGTAGTTTTAATCTGTGTCTATCTATCAATCCCTCTACCCATCTATGATATACATATATGTGCATATAAATATATATATCATCTACCTCTGTATCTATTTTCTGTTGATTGATCAATTACATCTATTTACCTACTTACTGATCTGTTCATGTCAGGATTTCTTAACCCCAAGCAAGTCTGTTATCACTAGCATTACTTAGCAGTATGATAAGCCAGCCTAATGAATGTGATGTCATAACCTAACATCAATTACTTGAAAAATTCCATCTGTAGCCAAATCCATCACTAGATGTTTTCTTAATTCAACATTTCCTAGGTTAACCAGTAAATTTCCAAACCCCA
Organism: Nannospalax galili; assembly: GCF_000622305.1. Classification (NCBI taxonomy): domain Eukaryota; kingdom Metazoa; phylum Chordata; class Mammalia; order Rodentia; family Spalacidae; genus Nannospalax; species Nannospalax galili. Next base: position 64,013 of record NW_008349469.1, read on the forward strand.
AGACATACTTTTGTAGTTATTACAGTTTAAATCTGTAATAGTCTCAACATGTTTTAAAAAGAAGTTTCTTTCATGGGTGATAAATGATATACTTGTCTGTATACATACGGGTTTATATTTAGTATACGGTAAGAAATTACATTTGTCTAGGGGGATGACAGTTTTCTCTAGAGTCTATGACCACTCTAACCATGTATATCTGGCTATGTTTATGACACATCTGTGTTCTTCCCACTGAGTGGGTGCCAGGGGTTCGAACCAGTGATCCCCGGTGCAGTGATGATTGGGGATGAGTAAGTACACAATTCACCAGCCCTCGCTGCCCCCAGTACCAGGGACACTCAGACACAATTGGGAGTCTAGTCAAGTAGGGACTCATTTATTGCAGTTACAAAGCTGATAAAGGCAACTGTAAATCCCCCTTCCCCCCCAAGGGTGTGTCTTAAGGATGGTTACACACTGATTATGCACTCCTCAGAACTGCGGAAGTATTCTTCAGACTTTCAAAGCAAGTCAGGATGCACCCCCAGTAACTTCCATTCGGACCTATGCAAGGTGGGGCCATTAGGTCCCCACATATCCCCCTTTTTATTTTTATTTTAAGGTCAGACTGACTTTATTTCACGGTTACCCACCTGAGGAGAGATGGCTATCTCCTTCCTCTAATCTTGTGCATTTTTGCCTGTCTTAGGTTGTGTCACCTCTGACCAAGACTTGCTTGTCATTGGATCATGCACCTGGCCCTGTGCATGTCCTGCTGTAGGAGTACTTGTCATGGGACATCTTACCAGTCCTTGGCTAAAAATGCATCATGATTAAGGGCAGCTGCGTGGGTAATGCCAGTCCGTGACAGTCTTAGTCTCTGCCTAACTTGGTTAGATAAGCATGGGCAACTGGAGCGCATCCTAGGGGAGTCTGTCATCATGAGGAGGTGGGCCATGGCAGGTCCAAGGGTCCTCTGTCACTGAACTGGTAAAGACACTTAAAGATAAGCATTATCAAGAGAAACAAAGCAAGTCATGGCATAGGACAAGTTGAAATACTTCTGAGACCATGTACCTTTTAGCCAATTAGCCAGTTGTCTGAAAGGCAAAGAGGCTGACTGGCAATGAATCCAAGGAACTGGGTTCTTCACCTCAGATGGATATAAATAGAGGAATTTTGTCTCATGAACTATTGTCCATGGACTGTCATCCTAGTCAGTCGGATCCTGGCCTACCCACTTAAGGTTTTTTGCAGGCACCCCACCCATATGGGGTTTGAATCTCTTGTAGGGTAGACACACCTAAAGCCTCGACCCATGATTAGCAATGGATCTGGTCCTTTCCATTGCCCTGTAATGGGATCCTTCCATCTTACCCGTACCTCAGGTCTCTGCTCCTGTCGTCCCCAATGCTTCTGAAATCAGGATTCCAACAGATGTTTTTGTAAATTAAGAACATTGGTAGTGAATAAGGCCATACCCAACTGTTGGTGGGGGCTTATTTCCCATTTTTGTTTTTGTAAGTGAAATTTTAGGTTTTGATGGTTCTATTCTATAATGGCTTGACCTTGGGGATTGTAGGGAAATCCTGTATTGTGTTGAATTCCCCAAAGTGAGAAGAAATCTTGTAAATTTTTACTCACAAAACATGGTCAATTATCAGTTTTAATTCGTTAGGGCAATACCAACGTAGCAAAGCACTGGAGAAAATGAGACTGAGCATGCTTAGACTTCTCTCCTATATGAGAGGTAGCCCAATGGGCATGTGAGAATGTGTTGGTGGACACAAACATATACTTAAGCTTTCAAAAAGGAGCATAGTGTGTGACATCTGTTTGCCAAAAAAAATTGGGCTTGAATCCCCTGGGGTTTACCCCTGGCTGTTGCAGAGGTGGTACTTGTAGAAAGGGTTGACAAGACAAGACTTACAGGTATGTACAATCTTCATTAGGTCCTTGATGGGAACTTGAGGAAATCTCTTATGGAGTCCCCACCAATTTACATGACTGATGTTATGTAACCCCTGAGCTTCATTCAGGGTTGCTGACAGGACCTGGGTGGAAGCCACCTTGTCTGCCTCTGCATTGCCTTGGGATAAAATCCCAGGCAATCCTTGGTGCCCCCTAAGATGCTGTAAGTAGATAGGGGCTTCTCTCTCTTTAAGGAGCATACAAGTCTGAATCATCAAGGGAGTAATGGGGTTCCCATCCAACCGGATATGAGAACCCAATAGCCCTGGAAGAAGATTGGCTACATACAGACTATCAGAAAACAAATTCATGTGCTCACTTATCTTTGTGAATGCTAAAGCAATGGCCGTTAGTTCCTTGAATTGAGCTGAGCCATCACAAGTGTGCACATGTCTTTTTGGTTTCTCATCTGCACATGGGTATACTACCACTGCAGCTCCAAATCTGCCTCCAACAGTGAAAACATTATAGGTTTTTACTAATGGCTCCCTGACAAAGAGTCAGGGAGCATACCAACAGAGGGCATGAAAGGAGGTCACCCATTTATGAGGGCCATAATGACAGTCCAAATTTCCCAGGAACCCTTCCAAGGCTGTGGCCACTCGGTTATTATTTCTACAGAGCCATTCAAAATCCCTAAGCTGATAAGGGGTAACAATTTTCAGAGGGTCTATGCCATAATGTCTCAGAGCTACATCACGTCCTTTCTCAATCAGGTCAACCAATTGATCCGTGGGTGCATAAACCTGTGGTACACCTCCCAGAGAGGCATGCACCCATTGAAGGGGCTTCCCATCCTGTGTAAGGATGGATGTCATCAGGGTCTCACCAGAGAGTACCCATAACTCAAGATCTTTACAAGGCATGTACCAGGCAAGATGGGCTTGGTCCAGGGCATCCTGGACCTCTTGTAAGATATCCAGGTGTTGAGGAGCCAGGTGAAATATTTCTGAAGGCTGTTTCCCTACTAGCAACTGAAACAGTGGTCTTAAAGTCTCAGTGGGTATAGGCATCCAGGCTCTTAGCCAATTAATTTTGCCTAATAAATTTGTAGCTCTGTTATGGGCCACAGGGATCTCGGAGCGCCAGCTGCTGGGCGTGGCGCCAGTCTCCCATGCGCCGCTGCAGTGTGGTGGGTTGCGCACCGCATTGCTGAGGGTCTCCGTGGCTACCGGGGCTGGTGGCTCTAGAGGACTGCTGTCAGCTGCCCGGGAGGGTTCCGTTCCAAACCACCGTGCACTCCCTCTAGGTACAAGACCCGCTGGTCACCGGATCATGTGGGGAGGTGCGGGAATGGCGAAAGCAGGGTCTTCGTGAGTTGTTGTTTATGAAGAGACAGCCCCCTCCAGAGAGACTGAATCATAGGCAGTAAGACACAGGACACAGCTCAGTCAGACTTAGTGGTACAGCTCCTTTATTCAGTGACTCGGCTCAGCTCCAGATCTTAGTGATTCAGCTCCAATTTGTTAAGGGGAAAACCAGGATATTTATACTGTGGGGGTAGTAGCAAAAGCCTTAATTGATAGGTGCTTTTAGGATGTCTCATTTACATGTGGTGGTGGGCTCCTGCCAGGCTGTCAGACAGTGCCTGAAAATCACACAGGAAAACCTGGCAGTTTCAGAGCCAGAGGCCATGTATCTGTGACGGCTACTTCAAAGTGAGTCAGGAGGCCCCCTGCTGAAAAGAGGAGTCTTTCCATCAGGCGCCGAGCTCCTTAGAGCTATCCGGACATGGAAGACTGCGACCCTCACAGCAGGATTCCCCAACACTCTGTCAGGCTTTCAGTGGGCTTGACAGCCAGTTGTGGTTTTATAGGATTTACTCCTTCCAAAGAGAGTGTGGTTCCCAGAATTTTAAAAGGAGCAATAGTCTGTATTTTATCAGCGGATACATGGAGTCTACCTGTCTGTAGACATTTCTGAGTAACCTTATATAACTCTTCTAATTGTTGGGGGCTTGGAGCTCCCAAGATTATATTATCCATATAAATGTACACAGTGGCATGTGGCAGCAAGTGACCAGGCCCCAAAAGGGTCTTCACATAGCTTTGGCAGAATTCTGGGCTATTGGCCATACCTTGGGGGTAAAAGAGTCCATTCATACCTCTCATCAGGCACTTTAAAGTTGGTAGAAGGCATAGAGAAAGCAAATTTTTCACAATCCTGGGGTTGTAGAGGGTTAGAAAAAAAACAATCTTTAATGTCTATAACTATAAGAAATAAATCTGAGGGAATGACAAGGATCCAAGGCAGTCCCCTTAAGAGTGTACCCACTAGAGTCATTCTAACATTGACTTTATGCAAGTCATGCAACATTCTCCATTTTCCAGAGGCTTTCTTTATAACAAAGGCAGGTGTGTTCCGTGAAGTTACAGAAGGCCGGATGTGACCCAACCATGATCGTTCCTGCACAATTTCCTTTAAAGCCTATAGCTTTGTCTCAGGCAATGGCCCCTGCTCCACCCATACCAGCGCCCCAGGGGACAACCAGATAGCCAGAACCTGAGGGGCAGTGGCCCTTAGAATTGGGGGTGAACCCAATGCTTTTCCTTGGGTCCCCCCTGTAATTCATATGGAGAGACAGCTCCTGAGTTGCTGACTCAGTAAGCCTATCAGAGTCTTCAAGATCCAAAAGGTCATCATAAAAGGCCTTGCTATCAGTGGTTATGCAGGCCTGTGCATCCCCCAAAATATCTTGTCCTATGAGGTTGGTGGATAACCCTGCAGTGACCAGGAGTCGCACCTCACCTTTAGCTCCATCTGCATCCTGCCAGGTGAGCCATTCTCAAGTCTCCTCTGATGGGGTGTATCCTCCCACACCTAGGATTCAGGGCCCAGAAACTAGGTGCCATCACGATGGGACCTCCTCCATTCTAAGAATGGTCCTATCAGCCCCTGTGTCCACTAGGCAGTGAAACCTCCCCACCTATTTCAAGATCCATCTTGGGCCTTACACCAGGGATAATAGGGACTATCCAATTCACCATAGGTTTTTCTCCTCCCCCGATCCCTCCCCGAGGGCATTGTAAATGTAGCCGATCATGGAGAATTCCTCCTTTTGTCAATGGGGCTGGAGGCTGCCCCCCACTTAGTTTAAAGGCTTTCCTTCAATATCACATCTGGATTTACAATCCTTCTGCCAATGGAACCCTTTGTGACACCAGGGACCGGGCCTCCAGGCTTAGGCTGGTTCTCTCACTGAGGGAAATTTCTTTAATATGTCCAGTCTGGCCACAGCCAAAACATGGGCCTTCCTCTAGGACCCATTGTTACCTGCTGTCCCAGATTAAGTGAATTAAATGCCTGGGTTAAGGCATGGGTCAGAGCCTCTGTTTCCCTCTGTAAGACAGCAGCCATGGCTTTGGTTTGTCCCCTCTGTGTTCCCACCTCCTTGGAGGCAATTATCCATTGTTTCATGGACCTGTCCTTAAGGCCAGCACAGGCTATCTTGTGATCAGCATCCATTTTATCCTATACCAGGAGTTTAGTGAATTGCTCCCTCAATAGGCCTGGAGGTAATTTTCACTTTAAGCTCTTCTCCACTCTGTCTATAAACTCATAGAGGGGTTTGCCAGGCTTTTGATTAATTCCTGCAAGCGGGTGATTTGGGAGCCCCTCGTCCAATTTTCTCCAAGATTTAATCCTATGACCCTGACCTGTTCTGTATATGGGGCTGGAATGCCTGACTGTTGCTCCCCTGTGGCATAACGGTTACTTGAACCAGTCAACATCCCAAAAGTAATGGGGACCGCTGGGTTGGCACTTGCATTCCTCTCAGCATGTATACTGCATTCCTCCTTAAAGAGGGCACACCATTTAATATATATAGGGCTAGGAAGGACTGCTTTGATGAGGTCCAGCCAATCCTTGGTAGTACACTGCCGATGAGCCAAGCCTTGGAAGATCACCCAGGGTGATCCCAGGCCATCCTCAGCCACCACCTTTTTTAATTCCTTTAAATCCTTTAAATTTTTTGCCTCCCAGGGATATCAGGGGTCAGGGCATGTGCCTCCTGGGTTTACATTAATAGGATACGCTTCCACCCATGGCCTCACAGAAGCCTCCTGAGCGGGGCCAGAATCCTGGAAATGGGGAGGGTTTTCATGGGTTTCAGGAAGCCTTGAAGCTCACCAGGGCACGCACGAGGTGCCGCTTGTTACTTTGGCTGCTTTTGGTTTCACTTCTGTTGCATTTCTGACTTCTTCCTCAAACCTTTCCCATGATTCCCATGCCAGAGTATCTGAAGGCTCATCAGAAGGTGGTGCTGAGGGCTTAGGGCTCTTGGGCTGAAAGCGTGCCTTTAAGGCTGAAATAGTAGGGTAGAACTCCAGCGGCAGATCAACCCCCAATTGAATCTCCCTTTGTCAAGCTAGATGTTCCACATGTTCCCATGTATCCTCAGTAAAAACATTAGCCCCAAGTAGCCAGTGAGCCAAATGAATCGCGTTGCCCAAACCTTTTGACCTACAGGATCTGACAAATCCAATCTCCTGCTTTTAAGCATATCTCTCAGGGCCTTAAGCGCCGGGTCCTCAAACTTAAAAGTTGTCTTACTCATATTTCGGGTCTTACTTACCCTGAACTTCAATTGGCCCCAATCAGTTTTCCTTCTTTCTTTCTTCTTTCTTTTCTTCCTTTCACTTTCCCTCGAGCCCCACGTTGGGTGCCAGTTGCCTCTGGTTCGAACCAGCGATCCCTGGTACAGTGATGATTGGGGATGAGTAAGCACACCATTCGCCAGCCCACGCTGCCCCCAGTACCAGGGACACTCAGACGCAATGAGGAGTCTAGTCAAGCAGGGACTAATTTATTGCAGGTGTTACAAAGCTTATAAAGGCACTTGGAAATCCCACCAGTGATCCCTGGTACAGTGATGAATGGGGATGAGTAAGCACACCATTCACCAGCCCACACTGCCCCAGTACCAGGGACACTCAGATGCAATGGGGAGTCTAGTCAAGCAGGGAACAATTTATTGCAGGTGTTACAAAGCTTATAAAGGCTCTTGGAAATCCCCCCTCCCACCCGAGGGTGTATCTTAAGGATGGTCAGGCTCTGTTCTTTCACACCTCAGCAGTGCAGAAGTACTCTTCATACTTTCAAAGAAAGCTGGGATGTGCCCCCAGTAACTTCCTTTTGTACCTATGCAAGGTGGGGCCTTTAGGTCCCCACAAGTGGGTGTTAAGTTCAATTAGACAGCTGTCGATTGCCCCAAGATAAAAATGCAAGTACTGTACTGGTGTAGTTTGTTGTGCCTGCCAATGCTGTGGCTATCATGTGTTAAAACTCTGGTGAGTGTTGTTTCTGCCTCAGCAGCTTTCATGCTATCCTCTAGAACAATGAGATCTAATCCTCAGGGAGAAGGCTTACTCGATAGTTCCAGCTTCTTTGCTCCATGAACTGTGTCTGAAGTATTTCCTATATTCAGCAATAGGTCTTACCTTCAAGTTCTAGGAGGTAATCAAGGGTTGTGGCAACAGCCTGTGCTATTTGGGGAGTCTTGTGGACTACCCTGATGAACAATTCGAAGAGAGGTTTCTCCTGCCTGGCACTGTGTTTCTTATTATATAAACTTCAGTTATATATATGCAAATATGTTCAGATATTGTATGTGTATTTTTTCAGAAGGTTTTTGAACTAACATAGTTCCATCTTGTTTTTCACATCACCTAAGCTTTATCGATCTTTTCTTTCTCTCTGTCTAACCTCCCTCCCCACTCAGTGTACTCAGGTTAAGGATTACATGCCTCAATAGTGATTATTTTAAATTGAAAGTAAACTGTTAATTGGCTATTAGCACATCCACAATGTTGGAAAACCACCACCTGTGTGCAGTTGTGAGATGATTCTGTTATAACACACACATTATATGATCCTTCCCATTTCTCATTTCCTTTAGCCCCTTCTGATTTGATGTCCATCACTACACCTTGTTACATTATGAATATTTCATAGAGGATTCTTAATAAGGGTGTACCTTTTCCCTTGTAACTTTGAATTAATATGTTTTCAACATTCAAAGTTGATGTGTTATGTGTTGACATGTAATTTTTTTGTTAAATTAATTTTTGCTTAGATCAGAGGATTATGGTGTCCAGTCCAGTACTGTTCAGTACAGGTACAGTGGGTTTTCAACAATTTCTTAAACTCTTTCATTTTGTGAAAAGAAGATATGAAGCTTTTATTTTCATCTCCTTATTGCTCTCCTAAACCATCCATTTCTTTTTAATTTCTGATTCTATAAGTTTGAGTGTTTTCCATAAATCAAGAAAGAAGGAACATACAGTATTCACCCTGATGTGAAAAGTTTATCTCATTAACATCATGTTCTCTAGGTCAATTCTTAGCATCTCATACTAATCTGTGTGATTTCAAAGCTAATATTTAAAATATTTTATCATTTTTATTTTCTGTTTATGAGTGTATTGCCTGCATATATGTAAGTGAACCATGTGCATGCAACGTCCTGCAGAGGCCAGAAAAGGGTGTAAGATTCCCTGAAACTGGAGTTATGGATGGGTGTCATATATATGCATAACTATGTCCTGCAGTGCCTGAGGAGGTCTTAAGAGGGTGTTGAATCCCTTGGAACTGGAGGTACAGACAATTTTTAGCCACCATGTGCGTGCTGGAAATTGGAATGGGGCTCTCTTCAAAGCAGCAAGTGCTCTTAACCGCTGTGCCAACTCTCCAGCCCCATCAAGGCTAACTTTAAGCTCATTCTGCCTAAGCTCATTCTGCCTTTCTACCACATCATAATCACTCATCTACCCATAAATGTGTTTAGGTCAAATGGCACATCATGACATTTTGAATTATTCTTTAATGCGTATCTTAATATTCCTGAGGTATTTTTACCAGTTCTTGGAGAGCTGACTCAAGTCATCAGTTCATATATAATATCTCAATACAATAAAAATGTTTTCTGTCAATTAGTTGACAATCTCCATGCATTTCATTAAACATCATGCAAGGTTTTTGAGGCTAATAATAAATTGTTTGGCAACTCTTCAATGAAACCTGATAAGTTAAAAAGAAAATCCATAAATTGTCCTTTAACACCCCATGCCAAGGAATAAACGGGAGAATCTGAAGAGTATTTTCAGAAACGTAGTAGAGGTAAGAGAGAAGGATCACAAAGTGCCAGGCATCACAGGTATTGCAGAAAGGGTTAGAATTCACTCAGGCTTTGCAAGCAAGGAGGCCATTTCTAATCCTGTTTCCATGATTTCTGAGCAGGAATTCGGTCATTCTCCTTTCTCAGTTTTTCACATTAATTTGTGAATCCTTTTAAATAAATTTATGAAGTAAACACAAAGGAAATATGCATTGTGCTTATGTGATAAAAAGTTATTTAAAGTGTGGTGTAGTGGTACATGCCTAGGATCCCGGGACTGAAAATGTTGATTCAATAGGACACAGTTCATGTCCAGCTAGGGCGACAGATTATGTTTCCTATCTTTTTATTCTTTAAAGATTGAGCGATTGTTTTTTGGTATTTGGCAGTGTGATCTTGGGAATGTTACAGCTAATGGAAACAGAAAATAGGAAGAGAAATAAATGAAGTGTATCAGAATTTAAAGCCGGGTGGATTTTGTCTTGCTTTAATATGCTTTTAAATACTCAATTCCGTAGTGATTCTAGACTCTGTTTTAAGGCCTTTAAAAG
>NW_008349469.1:73757-82693 GCF_000622305.1 Nannospalax galili
AGAACCTATGTGAGGATTAGAAAGTTTTAAGGTCCCAGTTTCATCATAATAGAATAGTGATCTTCATTTCACAGTGTGTTCTAAGAAAATTTTTGTCATATTATTGACCAAATTATAGTTTTCAGTCAAGATAGCAAACTATATAAAAGCAATTTTTTGTGTTATTGAAATTCAAACCTAGAGAGATAAACATTTTTAATCAGTCTTTATCTTAAGAAAATTTTTAATTACCATGTTCATCTTATTAACTTTTCATTGTAACTGACTGACATCTATAATATAAACATGAAAAATAGTATTTGAAGTATTTCATTGGATTTCTTGAAGAAAACTCTCTAATGTTGTCATCTAAATAGCTCTTTATTTTCCCAGTTTAGGAAAGGTGTGTGCATTTGGAAGATAATCATGTAGCTATAGCAATGGACATAAGGTTTTATAAAAGTTTAAAGAACATACAGGCACCTTTGTATTTAATTTAATGTTGCAAAATTATGTGCTTTGTTCCTGTTTTGCTTAGTCATAAAGTTCTTTCACCAGTACTGAAGACAGGCATTTCTTTTTCTCTTTTTAATTGGGGAAATATAGGTGCTCATGATTTTTACAGTAATAGTGGCCTCCACTTAAATGCTACAACCTTTCTAACCTACCCTTTCAGGCTCTATGTTGTTAGAGACACATCCTCACTTCATACTTTTTATATATGCTTCTTTGCCTTATGTGTGGTATCATATTTGGAAGAAGTTATTTTGGATTTACTTCTCAAGAGTTTACATCACACTCATGCATCCATGTAAACTTTATTACAGGGTATTTCTGACTCTGTGTTAGAACAAAAATTGTATCCATTGTAGAGCTTCACAAAAATTTTTTATAAAATTGTCAAACTTAAAAAAATGTCTCTTTCAAATATAGTACCCTATTAATCATATTTTCATTGTGACTCATGAATATCAATTAAGTCTCTATCTCTTAAGCAGTTAGTCCCTCATGCTTCCTCATGTGCTTATAAGATATATCTGTCATACAACATGAAGATCTTTATTTCAATTACAATGGCATGGCTAAGAAGAAACTTAATATTACTAACTTCCATGAAATATAGCTAAAGTTGCTATGAGGAGAAGGAACAAAGACTCACTCCTTTAATTCTGGAAAATTGGAAGCTGTGGGAAAAGAATACAATGTTCATGATGAGCCTGGAAAACACAGAGAGATGCTGTGTCAAGAATGATGCAAAACTGTTAGGAAAAAGAAAGAAATAATTGTTAGGAAAAAGAAAGAAATAATTTAGAACAGCAGCTTCTATTCAATGTTAGCCATTGAATCAAGGGGAATAGATGCAGTTTGGGTTGAATCGTGTGGATTTGGCTTTCTTTCCTTATTCATGACTTATTCATCTTTTTGGACCAAATGAAAAAATGAAGCCTCTGTGCAGAAGAATGAACACAAGCATATGTAATGGAGCTTAATTCCAGTAAGCTACAACCAACACTTAAAAATAAGAATTGTACATACTATCTTAAATTTTTATATAGATAGTATGAACATCAATTAATCAGCCTTTGACATTCTCAATCATGATAAAATATTTCAAATAGTGTATGTAAATATTTTTAGTTAAGTAATTTCTAGGAAGTAATCTCTGCATACAATATTAATGTAATTGATGTATAATATAGATGGTAAATGTGCATATATGTTTATCTTGTTTCTTTATGTAGTTTTTAATGTGGCTTCATGAAGTTTTTATTGACATATATACTTAGTATCCAACAGAATTATCTCTTCTACTTGTAAGTACATGATTGTCCAGGAGAGTATTTTGAAGCAGGAAGTTATATGTATTTTTAGAGCACGGCATTATAATATTATAGTAGATTATTGACAAATGCATTATAAAGTTTATTAAGTGAATTTCATTTTATTCATTAGTTTTAATTATGTAAATGATCACTAGACAACTTAAAGACTACTTACCCATTTACTTAGTATGAAAGGTTTTCTGAATCTTAAGGATTTTCTATACGTACTTCACACAAATATAGTTATAATCTGGGTATATCCATCTCTCTAGCCATCTATGATATACATATTTATCATCTAATTCTGTATTTATTTTTTATTGACTGATCAGTTATATGAGTCTATATACCTACTTACTGATATGTTTATGTCAGGATTTCTCATCCCCAAGCAAGGCTGTCACTGATATGATTAGTATTTGGGGTTGTATATTAGATGTATGCACCCAGTTAAATATTAACCGTTAGATACTAGTCATAGATCTCCCTCCAACTGAGATGAGCAAAATTTCTCTAGATACTGAAAAATGATCTTAGTGTTTATCTTTGTGTACTCCATACTTGAAACCTAAATCCCTATACAAGCTTTATTTAAGCACACTCACACTAGCCTCACCTAATCTTCCATTTGATAAAGCATTTATGTTATGATTGTGTCTATTTATAAAAGATTTATAATAAGCACTGATGGAGAAATAGAACTTGACAGTGGTGACTGAATTAATCATGGTGGGCATCACTGACATCCCTGAGCTGCAGGCCCCATTATTTGGCTGTTCCTTGTCATCTATATGATCTCAGCAGGGGCCAACTTGGGCATGATCGTCCTCACCATGGTGGACCACAGGCTGCAAACACACATGAACTTCTTTCTTATACACCTGATATTACAGATCTTGTTTATTTTATATCCGTGGGATCCAAAATGTTAGTAAATTTTCTTGTGGATCAAAATACAATATCCTTTAAACTTTATGCAACACAGTCATATGTCTTTCTTGTGTTCATTGCTTGTGAACAGTTTCTTCTGCCTGGGATGTCTTATGATCAGTACGTGGCCATTTGTAACCCTCTGCTCTGTACTTTCATCATGTTTCATAGTGTATGTCAGGTGATGGTGGCAATTCCTTATCTCTGTAGTACATTTATGTCTCTTCTAGTCACCATAAATATTTTCACTTTATCATTTTGTGGCTATGTCATTAACCACTTCTATTGTGACAGCATCTATCATTGCTCTGCTCAAACACTCATGAAATAGAAGTGATCTTTCTTATATTAGCTGCTTTTAATTTGATGTTTGTTGTCCTTGTGTACTACCTGTTCATTCTCATAGCCATTATCAGGATGAACTCTGCTGAGGGCAGGCACAAGGCTTTCTCCACCCATGGGTCCTACCTCACAGTGGTCACAGTCTTCTATGGGACTTTGATATTTATGTAAGTGCAGCCTAAATCTAGCCACTCCTTTGATACTGATAAAATATCCTCCATCTTTTATACCATGATTATCCTCATGTTGAATCCCTTGATCTATAGCTTGAGAAATAAAGATGTAAAACATGCCCTATAAAGGACATGGAAGAAGATATGCGTTTTTCTGCCTTACAAGCTGCATTGATGTGAATCATATAAATCAAGGTTAGATCAGAATCTACTGTGCTTTGTTCTAGATAATTTAGTTAGTACAAATGGCCTGAATGTATAGCATATAATGGACATTCTTTAGTCAAATGCCAAAATGTATAGATGCATTTGTGAACAATACTGTATATGATGCTAATTTCATTGAAGGCAAGAAATTATTTACAATAACATGAAGCAATTCTCTTCTATAAAAATGTATTTATCACCTGTCAATATATGAACATGCAGGACAGATAGCATGCCACATAAAAGATTCAAAATGTTCCCATGGCACTCTCCATCAATACGGTGAACTGTCAACTGTCATTGTGTGTGTGCTGTGTAGATTTTATTGAGTACAAGAGGCATCCTTATTATATGATTGACACACTTCTGTGGATCATATTTAACCATTTGTGATCATGTTGTGAGTTTGAAAGTGAAGCGTGATCATTTGAAGAAATGAGTTTTGTGGTTGTGTTCACAAGGCCCATACCACAGGCATCAGATTTGGAGTCATTCTCTCTTTTCATGAATAATTGTACTATTATGTCTGAGCTGAAGGCACTCTGCAGTGTCAATACAATATTTGATTTTATCTAATTAAATGTATGTGTGTATGTAAGTTAATATACAAGTTAAGATTAATCTCGGAACTTCCTCCAGAAAAGTTCCAGGAATTTGTTTTTACCCCCTTGGTGGCTTGTTTTGTAATCCATACATCCTGTTTTGTCTGATGGATGGTGAAATTTCCTTACCTTTCAAAATTAAAATGATAAATATTCTTATTGAAACATAATAGCCTAGGTTTAAAAAAAACATGAAATTAGAAGGAAGTCTACTTAGGAAGAGGAAGCTGATGAATGGAGGGATGGGAGGGAGAATAAGAGAACAGTGGTGATTGAACATGAAGAAATAATATTACATACATGTGTGAAAATGTTATAAATATGTGTTTTATTCCATAAAACGGATACACACCAAAATAAAATATCACCAAAGTCATAGTCTATTTGCTTTCATAATATATAGAGAGAGAGAGAGAGAGAGAATGTCTGTGTGTGTGTGTGTGTGTGTGTGTAAGTTCCTGCAAGAAATTATATGTACCATGTGTGTGCAGTGCCCTCAGAGGCATGAAGAGGCTGTGTTGGGTCCCCAGAAACTGGAGTTACAGGCAGGGGTGAGCTACCTGATATGGGTATTGGAATCTGAACCCAGGTCTTCTGCAAGCACAGCAAGCTCTCTGTCAATGAGACCTCCCTTCAGCCTGTTTGGTTTTTCTTTTGCATAAAATAACTGCTCTGACAAAAGAGATCTGTTCTCTCTTCTGCCTTTTCTCACAATTTTCCATACGACAATATACGAATTTTGGTTTAGAACTCCTAAATAATACAAGTCAGTGAAAACAAACAAACTGCTAGGAGTTGGATTACACTCTATTTCTAGTTAGAGTGTCCTGTGATAATGTATCTAGGTTTAAGGGCTACCTGCTGGGCTTTGTTCATTCACCATGTATTATAGTAGTCTCTGGGTTTTTCCCATTTTCTTACAATTTAGAATTCATGGGGCTTTATGTAGGACATGGAAAGACATGAAATATGTTATTATGTCACTATGAAATAAAGCAATTTCTATGGATAATTAAATGTGAAAACAATACTCTATTGGAATGTGAAAAATAAATGTATACTGGTATGCAGAGAAACATTGTAAATAATATTTTTTAAATTTTAACTTTCTTAAAATTTGTGTATCTGTGTGTTTGCACAAATGTGTGCAGGTGCCCACAGAGGCCAGGAAGCATGTTGGATTCCCAGGAACTAAAGTTCTGAGCAATTGTGAACCACTTGATATGGGGGATAGGAAATGGACTGCACTCCTGTGTAGCTCTAGCAAACTTGCTTAACCAATAAGCCACTGCTCTAGCTCCAATATTCCATATTCTTCTTATGACAAAAACTATACAAGGAATTTCATCAGATTTCATATATATTCAGAAATGGCCTGCTTTTCTGCAAAACATAAGTTGAACAGAGATATGTAAATCATTATACTACTTATTATTGCGTACAATTTATCAATGTTTAAATAATATAGCCCTAAATTATTTTATATTCTATTGAATGTTTCAGCAGACTTTTCTTAACTCTTTTACAGAGAAAGGTGAAAGATTAAGTGGTTAAGAACACTGGCTGTTCTTGCAGACCTGGGTTTGAATCCCAGCACCAACAGGGCAGCTAAAAACTGTCAACTCCAGTTCCAGGCGATCCGACAGCCTCCTCTTTCCTCCACGGGCATTGCACAACATGGGTGCACTTACCTACATGTAGGCAATACACACATACACATAAAATAAAAAATGAAAATAAAATTAAAAGAAAATCTGACTGAAAATCAAATGGGTTGGCAAACTCAAAATAAATGAGGTCATTTAAGATGAATATCTTAAGTGAAGAAGCAAAACAAAACAAAATGTGTTGAGGTTTCAAATAGAATGAGATAGTTCTTTCATTCTAAAAACAGCTTGTCACTTAGCCTAAAGCCCAGCTCCCCTATTTCTGTTACATAGCACAGGCCTCATATTAATTCAACCTGCTTCTTCTTGGTTCAGGATCTCTCCCTCCCTCAGAAATCTTCAATCACAGGTCCTCATGTTGTCTCGAGATGGAAACCTCTTTCTTCAGATTCCCTTTGTGCCTGAAAGCACATACATCAACTCTCCCTCACACTTTCTTTCATTTTCCTCCCAAATACCTCACACTTGGTGTTGAAACCGTGTAGCTGAGAGCTAAGTCAAGATGCAGCACTGTGGGCAGCACTGCACCCCTCGCACTCACTACCAGAGCTCTGTTATCCCCTCCAGGGACTCCTGCTTTGCTAGTGCCTGGATGCCCCTTAGCTATCGGGTCTCGGCTATTGGATTCATTATTTCCAGATTAATGTCTGTGCCAGGACCACAAGGAAAACACACCTTC
The DNA here is from genome assembly GCF_000622305.1 of Nannospalax galili. Taxonomy (NCBI): domain Eukaryota; kingdom Metazoa; phylum Chordata; class Mammalia; order Rodentia; family Spalacidae; genus Nannospalax; species Nannospalax galili. Next base: position 80,160 of record NW_008349469.1, read on the forward strand.
ACATTTTAATCAGATACGATCTCAGGTCTCCATCTCATTCCAGAGGGGCAATTCTCTCTCGAGTCAGCCCTTGGCTGATGACAGCTCCTCTTAAGACCTCCTGGGGAACTCATACTCTTACTCAAATCTAGTAGACTTATGCCCAAAAGGAGACATGGCCCCCAATATGCTGAGCTTTCCAGTCCTTAATTGGCCACTCAAGCAAAAAGAGAATCTGTGTACTGTGGCCTGGAGGATAACAGCATGTGTTTTGGCACAGGAATAGGGGAGGGTTAGCCATATAGTAACATGATACCATGATTTATCTCAAACATCCAAGAAAGTCTTCATGATGTTTCCTAAGGCCTGATAAGTATCCAGGATCAGCTACACTACTTGGGAGCAGTCACAGTCCAAAATGAGAAGCATAAGATTGTCTGAGTGCAGAAAACAGAGGGTTTGCCTGTCTTAGAAGAGGAATGCTGCCTTTATGCAAATCATTCTGCCCTGGGCGGAGACATAGCAAAATGTAGCTGTTTTTTTTTTTTTTTTTAATTAGACAACTGTCATCAAAATCATTGAAAAAATGTTTCAGGTCTTATTCTGGACCTCTTAATCATATCTGTTCTAATTCCCTTTACAACCATCTTAATTCTTGCACCCATAGGCCCCTCTCTAGTAATATGCTGGTAACAATTTATCTAGGCCACAAACCGCGAGTACACAGATTGGTGGAAACAATATCCTCCTGAATAATGAAGACAGATACCAGCCTCTGAGGACCACTGGTTCATGACCAAACATTAGATGGCATTGGGTGGGAGAGTTCAGCAGGAAGACCCAGATTGATTTTAAAGGCCTAATCTCATCAGCACCCCTTTCTCATTGTCTATAAAATCATTCCCCTATTTATCTTTTTCAATAAAAATAATTTTATTGCACATTTATAAAATTTAAATAATTTTTATTTCAAGTGGTTTTTCTCTATGATTTCTCTATTGATATTTAAAATTTGGCTACAATGTTAGTCTCAGAGGTAGTGATTGGGAATATCTGTATATATTATGACTAAGTGAACCTATTGTTCATAGTCTTCATGTAGCCTTCATTTTATTACTGACAGTGATTGAAAATCTCTGGAAATACTAACGCACATACACATCTGTAAAGAAAAGTTCTTTCATGTAAGTACTGTTGTGGTTAAAAAGCAGTAATTGTAGCACTTTATAGGTGGAGGAAGCAGTTCTATGAGTTCTGTTTTGTATCTCTCTGCTAACAGAGTTTTGCTATGCATTAGACTTATAAATGAGCAATGGTAACTGTCACTAACAATAAATAGTGATGAACTCCATGAGAGGAAGGTCATGTGACTTAGAACCAAGCCTGGGAGGATGATGAATTCAATTTTTAAAATACTACTTTAATAGTGAAAATAAAGAGAAAGATAAATATATCACTCAAATGATTGTGCTGAATTCTATAATAAATCCAAAGTGAAATACACATTCACCCTGACAATTAATGTGCAACTTCTAGGCAATTCATTAAGGATTCAGATGCTTTAGGGATAGTCAACAAATGGTTTGAAACTCCACAGGGATAATCTCTGGTGTTAGAAAAAAATCCATAAATTGTTAAAAATGAAATATTAAGAATCATGGGGGAATCAAAGGATATGTTTCATTACAAGGAACAAAGACAAGTTTTGTGAGATACAGTGTGTTACTTCTACACACAAGACTGGCTCTAGGTGCTCTGCCTTTGATACCTAATGTAAGAGCTCATCTCCCTGCTTTCTGTGATTTCTACTGCACCATGATGTCTAAACAGCAGTAGGTTCTCCCTTACTTTCTTCATATTAACTCTGGAATATCTTCTTCAATATTTAGAGGTTAAATGTTCATATATGATAGAAATATTAAATTGTCTTGGGTTAATAATATATTTTATACATATAATTTCATCCAACAGGTTCACAAAGTAAGAAGGAATAAAAGATAAATTTAAAAAGTAAGTGAATTTTTTTTAGAAATAGAAATTGAAACTAACTCATTCTTTGATTTTTTTTCTCTCATCCAAATATTTAAGTGACTAGAGGATTTAGGTTCTTTGGTTCTGCTAATGAATAGATGAATGACATTCTCTATTCATCTCCTCTTAGAGCAATGGAAGTTTCCACTTCATATCGAGGTATTAAAAACATTTGATTTTCAGGTGACTTTAAAAATCACTTAATTTAAAGTGCCCCCATTTTCCCCCTTTCTCCCTTAATAATACCCTTCTCCTATGGTCCCACCTCTCGAGCTCCTTCTTTCCCTTTATCCCCTAGATTCCTTGTATACCCTTCCCTCCACCTCCCTTAAACTAACCCAATTTTTATCCATATCTCCCTTATTAAGGCCTGTTTCCTACTGTTCTTCTCTTTCCGGTTCTTCTTTTCCTTTACCTCCCTGTTTCCTTTCCTTTCCTGGTTCCTGTAGTTATGTCTGGATACATACTCACTTATAAGGATTTGGTGCTAGGATGCACATATGAGGGAGAACATACGACTTTTT
>NW_008349469.1:83736-88031 GCF_000622305.1 Nannospalax galili
CAAAGAGGAGGGTCAACACAGAGGAATCATTTCTTCCATGCTTCCAAGCGAAGCCAACCATGATTGAGTAGGACCTTTGACTTATCTTCACATAGATGGAACTGGTAAAAGAAAGGAGCCAAGGGGCTCCTCCCAAGCCCATGTGACCCCTGAGGAACAGATGCTCAAACAACCTTAAGAGTAAAAATAAATCAGTTTATCTGGTCCAACTGTATGGTCTTAAACTCCCAAAAGGAAAGTATAACCAAAGATTAAATGGACCAACATAATTTCATAAGAGTCCTCCTGTATAGCTAAAGGCTACATAACAAGCAACAATGCCAGATAGGAGATACCTTCTTTTGAGTTGTTGGCCAGGGTGGACCAAGGGACTCCCAGATAGTAAGCCAGCATAGAACTGGAAAAATGAACAGCAGACCTGAATCTTATCTAAAGGAATATTGACAACTGATTGCTGCTAGATGAGGAACAGCTTATCCTCCTAAAACAAGACAGGCTGACTAGATTCTGGATGGACAAGTAGTGGGGAACGGCAGGGGGTGCTGACCACACAGGGGACAGTAGCAGGGATAACAGAGTATAAGGGCTCTGGTGGGGAGAGGGAGGCTATGGGAGGGTGCCATGTGGGAAGTGGGTGGATAGTTGAATAACATGGTTTGGGATGTTCTTTGTGATACACACACACAAAAAAATCAACAATTTTTTTAAAAATGTATTATATTTGAGGAGGAAGTATAAAAATTTATGCCATGTTAATTAGTAGAGGTGATAATCATTACCATTGAAATCTACCTGATGACTTTATAGACATACACAGAAGCCAAGGATCCAACTGCAACCAATAATGACTAGCAATAATCAGATACATACTGATTAGAGATGCATGCACCAACATCTCAGTGTTAGTAGAAAAAAGACAGTCTTTCTGTAAGAAACAGTATATTTTAAAATGAAATGGAGATCTTTTTTCAAGGTTAAAAACCCATTGAATTTTATGTCTTACAGGGCTTATACTGAGTTCAATAGTGTATAACTGTATTAATTCAACAGCAAACCTAAAAATTTTATAGGAAAGAGCTGTATCTTTGTCTGGAAAATGTTGTTGAGCATATTAAAGCTGTAATGATATGCTTCTTCTAAAAAAATAAAAAAACAATCTTAAAATATGTAGGAAACTGCATATTTTAAAATGAAATGGAGATCTTCTTTAAAGGGTAAAAACTCATTCAGCTTTATATCTTACAAGGTTTATACTGAGTTCAATATTGTGTAACTGTATTAATTCAATTGTGAACCTAAAAATTTACAGATAAAAATAATAATTCTTCAAAGCATGAATATTTGCTCCTAAATAATTAGGAGATGTGAAAAATTTTACAATTGAAATCTACCTGATAACTTTATATCCATGCTCAGATGCCAAGGAACTCAGAAGGTAACCGACTTTGACTAGTAATAATCAGATATATAGAGATTTGAAATGCATGTGCATCTTAGTGTCAATTGCATTAAAAATGAATTTTTCTGTATGAAACTGTGTATTTTAATAATGAAATGGAGATCTTTTTTAAAGGTTAAAAACTTATTTAATTTTATGTCTTATAGGGTTTATAATGGGTACAATATTGTATAACTGTATTAATTCAACTGTAAACCAAAATATTTACAGCCAATTTTGAAAGAGATGCATCTTAGCTCTGGAAATTATTATTGAATATGTCAATGCTGTTCTAATGAAATGCTTCTTCTAATTATGTGGTTATTAAATAATTTTAAAAAATCATTTAATTTTATGGTGATGATGAAACATTCACTTTAAATCCTTGGAATTGGTTTGAATTGGATTCAGTTCAATCCATGGAATTAATTAGATTGAATTTTGTAGAGTACAGAAATAAAAATGGCAATTTCTATAAAGATATCAAACTTTGAAAACCAGTGTTTCTACTCACTGAACAACAAAGCCGGTGAGAGGAAACATGTTCATCCTTTACCTCAGATGAGTACTTGCACTTATCATCTGTAGCATTTCCTATTACAAACCTTTGTCAAAACTGTTACATAAGATTGTAACAGGTTCTGGTTGTATGTGTTGAAAATATTATCTTATGTGACACGATACATATTATTTTAATATTAGAAAGTTGTTAGCGGTCATGTTGGTGCACACCTTTAATCCCAGCACTTGAGAGGCAGAGGCAGGCGGATCTCTGAGTTCAAGGCCAGCCTGGTCCACATAGTGAGTTCCAGGACAGTTGGAGCTACAGAGAGATGCTGTCTCAAAAAGACAAAAAAAATTTAGAAAGTTGTTTAATTGAGGGTGGGAATGGGTATCAAGTCACTACAATCTCACAAACGTTTGATATAAGGCAAATACACTTTATCTGTGATGAAATCCATATATAATACAAAACTTTACAACTTCATTTTTTGCTTGTAGAAGACATCCGATGTCTGATACCACAGTTTTCACTGTGATTTGTGTCACTACCATTTTCAAACATGTTTTCTTCTACAATTGTTGACCACAGTCAAAGTGTTACAAATAAATCATTTTAATGCTTAATTTTTAAAAATTTTTATTGTATATGTATGAATATATTGCCTGCACATGTGTAAGTGCATCTGTGCCAAGCAATGTCCAAGGAGGTCAGAAGAGGGTGTCAGATTCCCTAGAACTGAAGCGACAGGCAGTTGTTAGCTGCCATATGAGTTTTGGGAATGAACTCAGGTCCTCTGCAAGAGCTGTCAGTGCTCTTAACCCTGGAGCCATCTCTCCAGTCCCACGTAAATTATTTTACCCTAGGTACCATTTAGCTTCTTTGCTATAAGTACCAATTTTTGTTTATTAAAGATTCAGATAACATTATTTGGTTATACACTTGTTTGTATGATTTGCTGTAGTATATTTAATATCTTTTGTAGACACCACACAGATGCACACACATGTACACACACACAAACACATCTATATACAATGCATGTATTTTATTTAGTGTCTACAGCATTCATTCTAAAGTATCAGTTCTAAACACTGTATAAATATATGAAATGTCATATATTTCAAACTTTACTGTCTTTAAAATATATTGTTACCCTGTTCAAGGAAATTATGAATCTTTATTATATAAAACCAATACCAAAGACTTATTTTTCTCCCTGTCTTCTCAAATTTCTATAAATTCTTCAAGGGGGCTCCACAATAAAGTGAATCAAATGTTTTGTTTTCTTTAAGATTTATTTTTATTTATTTGTATGTGTGCAAATCTGTGTGTGGTTACATAACCATCTGGTACCTGTGGAGAACAGGTCAGATCCTGCTTAAGATGGAGTTACAGGGGGTGGGGGGTGACTGACCTGGGTTCCGGATGCCTGAATTGTCTGCAGTGAATCAATTTGTTACATTCAAATAAGCATACTTCAGTTGCAAGAAAAGTGGCCAAATGGAACTGCAATATTTTTACTATGTTAATAAATGTAAGTAAGGTTAAAATAGAATTGAAAGTATAAATAATAGAAGACAACCAATGTCATTCAAATACCATCAGGCTGTTTTTCAAACTTTAGTCATGAAATGGGAGTACAGTGGGATGGATAATGGGGAAATTTGCAAGTCTTATGTACTAATTAACCTGTTCTTCATTTACTCAACATTTTATCACTGTGAAGGAAAACGTCCTCATACAGAAAAATATACATATGTAAATAAAAGTCTTTCAAGTAAATCCTTTCATGATTAAGCATGAAATTTATATCACTCTAGAGAAGGAAACAAGAAATTCCCAAGAACAAGGCTTAGCCGGGCTTAAAAATGAGTTCCTGACTCAAAAATAAATCTTGTATTGCCTATTTTATTAGGTAATAGGGCTCCTGGTTAGAATGAACAAGGTCACAAGGCTCAAGGCTGATTCTCAACTCTACATAAACACAGGCATGTGTGCACACATGCACACATGCACACACACACACACACACACACACACACACACTCCATGATTTCTGACAACTACTTGTAGATATCATAAAAACACCGAAATATTTAATTATGCTTCATCTTTGCCAACATCGTTGCAATGATATCACAGCTTTTAATATGCTCATTGAAGTTTAATGCATTACTTTTACAAACTACCATTTCTATAAGTTAAACAATATGTACTATTTTAAATATTGTATCTATAGAAATATATCTGCTTCTTTGTCATTTCATGGAAAGACAATATCATCTGCTGTAATTTGGTTTACATATCTTTTCAATATTTATGAGCATGTTAACAGTTTTAGCTTTAATACAT
>NW_008349469.1:88193-88393 GCF_000622305.1 Nannospalax galili
AGACCCTATTTTAAATAAATGTTTTATGTGTATTTTCAGAAATTGGCATTATGAAATCTGTAGTATGTAATTAGAATATATATTTTGTGATCCTGGATGCATTAATTGTGAATACTTGAACAAGAATATGAAAAACAAATTGAAAAATATTATATTACTCATTATTTAACTACCAAATATCAAAATACTAATATTTTCTA
>NW_008349469.1:88441-92198 GCF_000622305.1 Nannospalax galili
CTAATGAATCACTATCTATAACCTATCAGCCTATCACATCTATCTATCATCTATCTGTCTATCATCTGTTATCATCTATCTATTGTCTATCATTGATATATGTATGTATGTATGTATCTATTTATCTATCATCTATCTATCTATCATCTATCATTATCTATCCATCAATCATCTATCTATCATCTATCCAGTCATCCATATCTGTCATCCATTTATCCTCTATCTTCTATCTTTCATCTATCTATCATCTATCTCCTTCCTCCCTCGCTCCTTTCCTTCCATTTTTCCTTTCTTCCTTCTTATTTGCCTTGATTTCACTGCTTAGTGATTTCTTAACTAAAGAAGAAATTCACTCATGTGGATATTGCTTAGACTGGAAACTGAACAAGTTTTTAGCTTTTAGCCATTCATTGCCAGTAACAATTAACTTCCAAATATTTAGGAATTAAATACATCTATAAATAGAATAATTTTTAATCATAAAAATACCATATGAGAATCACAACTCTACTTATGTATGTAAATTAAATGTGCATTTGCTTTCAAGTATCCTTTATTAGAACGTTTCAACATATCTATTTACAAAAGAATTGCCTAATACATGTCCACCAGGTAATAAAACCAGATTTCTATTGACCCGAGAATCATTTCCATACAGAACTGGTCCTGCAGTATATCTTCATGGAGAAACAGAATTGCACAGTGGTGACTAAATTCATTCTGAAAGGCATTACTGACCGTCCTGAGCTGCAGGCCCCTTTATTCAGGTTTCTTCTTGTCATCTATCTGATCTCAGCAGTGGGAAATTTGGGCATCATCATCCTCACCAACACAGACTCCAGGCTGCCAACACAATTGTATATTTTTCTCAGATACCTGGCTGTCACTGATCTTGGCTATTCAACAGCAGTGGGCCACAAAATGTTAGGAAATTTTGTTGCAGAACAAAATACAATCCCTTATCATCTTTGTGCTGCACAGCTAGCTTCCTTTATTCTTTTCATTACTTGAGAACTTTTTATTCTGTCTGCGATGTCCTTTGACCACTATGTGACCATCTGTAACCCTCCGCTGTACACTGTCATCATGTCACAAAGGGTATGCTGGGCACTAGTGGCAATTCCATATATTTACAATATATTTGTGTCTCTATTAATCACTCTGAAGATTTCACTTTATCCTTCTGTGGATACAACACCATCAATCATTTCGTCTGTGACTGATAATTAGATTCTTTGCAACTTTTGATTTGATTTCTTCTTCCCTGATTGTCCTTGAGACCTACATGCTCATCCTCATAGTCATTCTCAGGATGAACTCTGCTGAGGGCAGGCTCAAGGCTTTCTCCACCTGTGGGTCCCACCTCACAGTGATGACAGTCATCTATGGGATTTTGATATTTATGTATATGCAGCCCACTGATAAAGTGTCTTCCATATTTTACACACTGATTATCCCAGTGTTGAATCCCTTGATCATCTTTGAGGAATAAAGATGTAAAAGGTGCCTTAGAAAGAACCTGGAAAGAGATAACCACTATCTTTTCGTAGAAGTTACATATAATATTAGTGATAAAAGACCGCTTTATGTGAACCAGCTTTGGCTTTTTCCAAAATGTTTAGCATACATGAATATGCTCAATACATATTTATCTGTTTGTATTCCTGATTCCTGGTATTAATCTAACTCCACTTACTCTCCTTAGTCAAGAGGGGAGCAAAGTCTTTGCTTTCCATCAGGAATGGAAAACTGTAATAATTGCATATAGTTTGCAGATAGTAGACTGAATCAAAAGTTGATAGACCATAAACATTATTGTGGCAATCTGTGCTGTATATGGATGTAAAAGTGCATATATGCAAATGAAGCCTTGCATTGATCGTGCAATTCAAAATTATTACAATGAACTTGTCAGATCCACAGTTTGTTGGTATTTGAACTTCTATCTTGTGTAAATAGTGCAGACTTTTTATTTTATGCTACTTGCACTTCTATGGTTTGTTCTAAAATCAAACCTCATTGTTATATCAGAACTGTTAATTACAGCAGTATGATTTTAGAATTATTTATGCAAATGTGTTCAAGTAGTCCTATTTACCAGGATAATTCTAATTCTTTCTTCTTTTTCCTTATCTGTGTCTTTCCTTTCATGTATAAAAATCTAGTAACTCATCATGTTAGCACAAGCAGCAACCTAAAGATTCAATGTGTTATCTAATTTTGTCTAATGCATGGTGTGTGTGTGTGTGTGTGTGTGTGTGTCTGCGTGTGTATGTGTGTATTAGTGAATCCACCAGTTAAGATGAATATTGGATATGCTATAGTTCTGCATTATAATTCAGCAAAATTCTGCATGATTTTGCTGCAGTTTGAACTTGATACCATACTGCCAATTTTGTTGAATCATGACTTTTCCTGTACCCCTTTAAATTCTAAGAATGATGCTTATTAAAAGTCATACTCTATATTTTATTTCATAAGATATGTCACAGTAACGAAAAAGGTCTGTGCCTTTTCTTAATTATGAAACATCATGCTGTCCGTGGACAACACACCATTTTTTCAATATAATTTGTCATTTGACTTTATTGACTTGAGAACTGAACTTGGAGGGTGCTAACAGAAACAAGACCACGTTTTATACTATGCTATGTTGGCAGGGAGTGAGGTATGCTGTATATCAATGTGCACACTTGCCACATTTGCATATTCAGCATCTGAAAATCTCTGTATAAATTTCATGTTACCTCACAATTTCTCATGTTCAAACTTTTGGAATTTTATTTTCTTTATCATAGTATTAACATCTTTCTTTAGTATACCACCATTTAATAAAAAATCTTTTCTTCCTCCTGGCCCACTCTCCCACCCTCAGGCCATCTGGGGGTAAGTCTACCGTGCAGCCCTCCAGCGCCTTGACTCCGCCAGCCGCGCTCACCCTTCCATCTCCCGCGCTGTTCTCTACTCCTAGCTTGGGCCCTGTGCCATTCCTAGTCTTGGGGCCCCAGACACCTGGGGAGCCACTGCTTATTCCTGACCCTGTTCACCCCACCGGCTTGGTGCCTTCCTTGGGCCCCAGGAGCACTGCCTCTGGACCCGGCCCTGCCCTCACCTCTCTCTGCTCCCCGGGACCTGCACCACCTGCTAACTCTCCTGGCCTTCTACCCTATCCTCAGGCCTCTCGGGGTGGGTCCATGGCGGAGCCTTCCACGCATTGACTCCCCCGGCCTCATTCGCCCTTCCATCTCCGCAGCTGTTCTCTGCTCCTGGTTTGGGCCCTGCGCCATTCCTGGTCTTGGGTCCCCAGACACCTGGGCAACTGGTGCTGCTTCCTGATCTTTTTCGACCAGGCCAGCTTGGTGCCTTCCTTGGGCCCCAGGAGCACTGCTTCCACAGGACCTGGCCCCGCCCTCACCTCTCCCTGCTTCCTGGACCTGCACCACTGGCTAACTCTCCTGACCCACTCTCCCGCCCTCAGGCCTCTCAGAGGGTAAGCCTACCCTGCAGCCCTCCGGGCCATGACTCTGCCAGCCGCACTCACCCTTCCATCTCCCCCGCTGTTCTCTACTCCAAGCTTGGGTCCTGTGCCATTCCTAGTCTTGGGGCCCCAGAAACCTGGGGAGCCACTGCTGATTCCTGACCCTGTTCACCACCACCGGCTTGGTGCCTTCCTTGGGCCCCAGGAGCACTGCCTCTAGACCCAGCCAGGCCCCACCTCTCTCTGCTCCCTGATCCTGCAACACCCGCCAGCCTCTTT
>NW_008349469.1:96427-97092 GCF_000622305.1 Nannospalax galili
GGCTAGAGATGACTCAGCAGTTAAGAGCACTGGCTGTTCTTGCAGAATAATTCAATTCCCAGCACCCACATGGTGGTTAACAACTGTATGTAATTCCAGTTCCAGGGGATCTGACACTCTTTTCTGGTCTCCTTGGGCACTGCGTGCACCTACACACATGCAAGCAAAACACACATACCCATTAAAAACAAAAATTTAAACAATGCCTAGCTAGTCACGAAAACCAGACGGAACCATATTATTCCTACAATCTACTGACAAATTATATATAACAGATCAAGGAATATATCTCTAGATAAGGTTTAATTGAGACCAACAGATCATTACCCAAGATTTGTCTGCATGACACACAGTAATTAAAAAATGCCAGAATGGTGGAATTAACCTTCTTGGATGTTTAACAGACATACCTTGAGATCTATACTAATTGGGTCAGAGGGACACAAAGGACACTTTTTGCTCCTTGCCCTCCTGGTCGATTAGTTCACAGGGATCATGAGCATCTCACAAATTGTCCTATAATGGTGGTGGCTCATCTGACCTCTTGATCAAGTAGGCCAAGGAGACCCCACCAAATGGACTTGAACCAGTGTCCAATCTATAAAGAGGAGGGTCAACACAGAGGAATCATTTCCTCCATGCTTCCAAGAGAAGCCAACAATGGT
>NW_008349469.1:98041-102708 GCF_000622305.1 Nannospalax galili
CCCAAAAAACAACCCCCCACAAAAAATTGCAACTCAAGATACTTGAAAATCAATGAAATGAAATCAATGAAATGAAGTCAATGAAAATTAATGAAATATAAACAAAGAATACAATAGAAAGAATCAACGAATTTAAGAGCTGGTCCTTTGAAAAGATAAACATGATTGATGGACCTCTAGCCCAATGAACCAGAAAGAAAGAGCAACTCCAAATAAAAAATCAGAGATGAAAGGGAAAACATCACAACAGATATCAAAAAGATCCAGAACATTATAAGGGAATACTTTTAAAACCTATATTCTACAAAATTTGAAAACCTAAAAGAAATGGACGGGTATCTAAAAACATGGGCATCACCAAAACTAAACCAAGAAGAGATCAACAGCTTAAAAAAAACCATAATACATAAAGAAACTGAAAGAGTAATAAAAAAAAAAAACCTTCTGACTAAAACATGCCCAGGACCAGATGGATTTACAGCAAAAATTCTACCAGACATTTAAAGAAGATCTACATCCAATACTACTTAATTTATTCAAAAAGATAGAAATGGAGGGAGAACTTCCAAATTGCTTCTATGAAGCCAGCCTCACTAGAATACCAAAGTCAGGTAAAGATAAAATCAAAATGAAATCTATAGACCCATGTCTGTAATGAACATAGATGCAAAAATTCTTAACAAAATATTTGCAAACAGAATATGGACACACATCAAAAAGATCATCCATCATGATCAAGTCAGCTTTATTCCAAAGATTCAGGGATGGTTCAATATATATAAGTCAATCAACATCATAAATCATATAAATGAAATCAAAGACAAGAACCACACGGTCATCTCAACAGATACTGAGAACGATTTGACAAAATGCAACATGCATTTATGTTCAAAGTCCTAGAGGGAATTGGACTGCAGGGAACTTACCGCAACATAAATAAGCTATATACAACAAACCCACAGGCAACATCATTCTAAATGGAGAAAAAGTGGAAGCATTCCCACTAAAATCAGAACCAGACAAGGCTATCCATTATCTGCACTCCTTTTGAACATAGTGCTTGAAACTCGTGCAAGAGCAATAAGACAAGAGAAGGAAATTAAAGGAGTAATAATTGGAAAAGAAGAGATCATATTATCCCTTTTTGCAGATGATATGATATCTAAGAGACACTGAAAATTCCATCAGAAAACTCCTAGAAATTATTAACACGTTTAGTAAAGTGGCAGGTCACAAAATTAACCTATAAAAGTCTGTAGCCTTTCTATATACCAATAATAAGCAATCAGAGAAAAAGAACATGGAAACACCCCCTTTTACAATAGCTGCAAAAAAAGTCTCAGAATAATCCTGATGAAAGACAGTAAAGATCTCTACAATGAAAATATAAAATCTTTAAAGAAAGAGATTGAGGAAGACATCAGATGATGGAAGGACCTCCCATGCTCATGGATTTGAAGAATTAATATTGTGAAAATGACCTTCCTACCAAAAGCCATTTATAGATTTAGTGCAATGCCAATCATAATCCCCATGACATTCTTCACAGAATTAGCAAAAACCATCCTAAGGTTCACATGGAAGCAAAAAGACCTCAGCAATCCTAAGCACTAAGACCAATGCTGAGGTGATTACTATACCAGATTTTATAACAGTATTGCAGAGCTATAGTCATAAAAATAACATGTTCCTGGCATAAAAATAGACACATAGATCAATGATATGATATTGAAGACCACAATATAAATAAATGCAGTTTCAACCACCTGATATTTCACAATGGGGCCAAGAACATTCACTGGAGGGATTACGGCATGTTCAGCAAATGGTGCTGGCAAAACTGGAACTCCACCTATAGAAGAATGAAACTAAACCCCTATCACCTTGCACAAATGTCAACTCCAAGTGGATCAAAGACCTCAATGTTAAGCCTGAAGCTGTGAAACTGATAGAAGAAAACATTGGCAATAAATTACAAGATATAGATGTAGGAAAGGATTCCCTAAACTGGACATCAACTGCCCAGGAAACAAGGTCAAGAATCAACAAATGGGATCTCATTAAACTAAAAAGCTTCTGTACATCAAAAGAAGCAACCAAGGAAGTGAAGAGAAAACTGACAGAATGGGAGAAAATCTTCACCAGCAACACACTTAACAGAGGTTTATTATCCAGATTGTATAACGAACTCAAAAAACAAAAAATTATGAAAGGAAGTAACACAATTAAAAATTGGCTAAAGAGCTGAACAGAGAGTTCTCAAAAGAAGAAATAAAGATGGCTAAGCAGCATCTTAAAAGGTGTTCAACATCATTAGTAAATAGGGAAATGCATATCAAAACAACATTAAGAGTTCTTCTTACCCCAGTCAGGCTGGCCAAGGTCAAGATAACAAATGATACCAAATACTGGAGAGGATGTGGGGAAAGGGGAATGCTCATTCACTGCTGGTGGGGCTGAAAACTTGTTCAACCCCTATGGAAAGCAGTGTGGAGAACTCTTCAAAAACTACAAATGAACCTACCATTTGACCCAGTTATACTGCTCCTTGGCATATATCCAAAGGACTCATCTTATTGCAATGACACCCAAACATCTGTTTGTTTCTGCTTTTCACAATAGCTAAAAGATGGAAGCAACCTAAGTGTCCCTCAACTGATGAGTGGATAATGAAAATGTGGTTCATTTATATGATGGAGTTTTACTCAGCAGTAAAGAAAGATGAAATCATGAAATTTCCAGGTAAATGGACGGAACTAGAAGCTGTTATACTAAGTGAAGCAACACTGTCTCAGAAAAAAATCCACATATGTTCTCCTTCATATGTGGATCCTAGCACCAAATCCCTATAAGTGAGTATGTATTCAGACATAATGAAAAGGCAGCAGGGAGGTAAAGGAAAAGAAAGAATCTGAAAGAGAAGAACAATAGGAAACAGGAATTAATAAGGGAGATAGGGATAAAATGTGGTTATTTTAAGGAAAGAGTTACACAAGGAACGTTGAGGATAATGGGAAAGAAGGAGCTCAAGAATGGCATAGAAGGATAGCATTAAGGGAGAAATTGCAAAAATATGGGGCCACTTTAAGTGAGGAAACCATGATGGAAAGGTTAGAAAATGCAAGAGAGAAATAGTGCTTAGCTAGTTTAAAAAAATTGGAGGGAACCATATTAGTCCAACAACTTACTGACAAATTAGACATACAACTAGCTCAAGAAACAAAATATATGTCTAAGCAAGATTTATCTGAGAACCTTGGGCTTTTGCCCAAACTTTATCTACATAGCACATGGTAATTAAAAGTACCAGACTGGTGGAACTAACATTCTTGGATGTTTAACAGCCATACTGTGAGGCCTATATTAATATGGACAGAGGTAAATGCAACACAATTTTTGCCCCTTGCACTCCAAGGTTGACTGATTTCCATGGGACTATAAGCATCTCTCAAAATTTCCTATAACTGTAGTGGGTCACCTGTCCTCTTGGACAAAGACGTTATGGAGACCCAACCAAATGGAGTTGAACCAGTGTCCAGTCTACAAAGAGGAGGGTCAACACAGAGGATCATTTCTTCCATTCTTCCAAGTGAAGCCAGCCACTGTCAAGCAGGACTTTTGACTTATCTTCACATAAATGTAACCGGTGGAAAAAAAAAAAGGAGCCAGGGGCTCGTCCCAAGCCCATGTGACCTCTGAGGAACAGATTGTCAAACAGCCTTAAGAGTAAAAATAAATGGGTTTATCTGGGCCAAATATATTTTCGTAAATGCCCAAAATGAAAGTATTACCAAAGATTAAAGAAATCAGTATAATTCTTTGAGTCCATTTGTATAGCTAAAGGCTACACAACAATAAACATTGCCAGACAGGAGATATCTCCCTTTGAGTTACTGGCCAGGGTGCCCCAAGAGACTCCCAGACAGTAACCCAGCATAGAACTGGGAAAATGAACAGCAGATCCCTATCTTATCTAAAGGAATGTTGGCAACTGATTGCTGCTAGATGAGGAATAGCTGATCTTCCTAAAAAAAAAAAAAAAAAAAAAAAGGAACTCTACATAGACTGATAGGACTCTGTGGATGAAAAAGCACTGGGGAATGGCTGGGGGGTGATAATACAGTAGGATGAGGGATGACAGAGTATATGGGCTCTAGTGGGGGGGCAGACTATGGGAGGGTGCCATTTGGGATGTAGGTATTGTTCTAATTTGATTTTCCATGGCTGTGACAAAATATTCTGACTAATACCAATTTGACCAATACCAGGTCACTGTTCATCAGGGAGTCCAAGATAGGAACTCAGTACAAGAACCTGGATACAGGAGCTAGAGCACAATAAATGGAGAAATGCTACTTACTGGCTTGCTCTCCTGGCCTTTCCTCAGCCTGCTTTTTTATGCAACACAGGCCCACTTGCCGAGGGGTGGCACCACCCACATCACTCAACAATCAAGAAGATGGCCCATGGACATGGCCACAGGCCAGTCCAATGAAGGCAATTCCCCAATTGAGGCTCCCTCAACCCAGGTGTGCCAAGTTGACACTAAAACTATCCAGCACAGGTATATAAATGAATAAGATTGTTTGGGATGTTCTGTATGGAATACACACACACACACATACACTAAATAAATAATAAATAAATAAATAAATAAATAAATAAAT
>NW_008349469.1:102980-124837 GCF_000622305.1 Nannospalax galili
TGAACCTAAAATTTTACAGTGATCTTTGCCCTGGAAATTGTTATTGAATATATAAATGCTGTTGTAATTAAATTCTTCTTCTAATCATGTGGTTATTAAGTAAATAACTTTAAAAACATAATAAATAAAATAATTTTTAAAAATTAGGAAGCAATATATAATATATATGTATGTTTATATAAAACTGAAAATTTTCTGCTGAGTAAAAGAATGAGCAATCAGACTAAAGAAATAATATGCAACATGGGAAAATATTTTAAACTGACATATGTGACAAACTATTAATATTTAAAATTTACAAGGAACATAAAAATCTCAACTGTAAAATAATCTGATCAATGATGTAGAAATTTCTAAAAGAAGATCTAAAGTTGAGAACCTATATATTATAAAAAACCAACATCGCTGCTAACAAGGAGATGCTCCTGCAAATTACAATGATAATATCACATTGTCACCATAAGAGTGATTATTTTTAACAAATAAAGACAAGAAATTTTAACTAGGATGTGGAAAATTGGAAGATTTAAAAACTTCTATGGAGCATAAATTAATTTTATCATTATTGAAAGTCATATTTAAAATACACAAAATATAAAATAATATATTGTCATTTTCCATGTGGACAATAGTAGAGATCATTGATACTTGACATAATTAACATGTAAAATGTCAAGTATCACATTCACTGACTCATGGGTGGTATATGAAAAAATGTCAAACACATTAAAGTTGACCATGTGGGTAGCAGGGCCTGGGAGAGCAGGAAGAGGGAGGAGATGGTGATCAGTGTTTTTTGTAAGGTACTGAAATTACTACGGAAGGAGTACCAAGTTGTGTTCTCTTATTACACAGCAGGGTGAATTATCTGGCAATAATGGACTGTAAGTTTCAGAAAGCTTAAAGAATTTTCATCATAAAAAATGCTGAATATTTTGGACTGGATATATGGCTCAGCAGTTAAGAGCACTGATTGCTCTTGCAGAAGACTCTGGTTTGGTTCCCTCTCTAGGGGATCCAATGTTCTTTTATGACCTCCACAGGCATTGCATGAATGAGTGCACTAACATATATGAGGCAAAAAGCTCATACACATAAAAGATAACCATGCCTGACGTGGTGGCGCACTCCTTTAATCCCAGCACTCGGGATGTAGAGGCAGGCAGATCTCTGTGAGTTTGAGGCCAGCCTGGTCTACATAGTGAGTTCAAAAAGCTGGGACTACAGGGAGACCCTATCTCAAAAAAAGGACACACAAAAAGATAATAAACAAAAAAGAAAATTTAAATATTTGAGGAGATATATATGCATAAACTTATTTAATCATTACACAACACACAGCATGTATCTATATATATAAATCCAGAGATACATGTGTGTGTAAATATATATGTGTGTGGATTTGCATGGAAACAACAAATGTAAAGAAACCCATTAATGTGAATTGTTGTTTGGAGGGAGGTTTGTTTTTGTTTTTGGCAGGGCCTTCCTAGTCCCAGTCCACCTAGAAGTCACTATGTGGATCAGACTGGCCTCGATCTCCTGGAGATCCACCTGCCTCTGCTTCTCGAGGGCTAGGATTAAAGATGTGCCAACATAAAAGGGTTTAATTTGATGTATAGGAACAATACATCAGGAATTAGGAAAAGCCTCAAAAATATTGTACAAATAGGCACATAAAATTGTACACAATCTCATTAAAAATAATTTACTTAGATAAATTCACATGGCATGATATTAACTATTTGAGGGGGCCAAATTTGGTGACAATCATTACATTTATATTCTGTCACTGCAAACCCATGGGGTAATCCCCTGACTCATATTCCTTACTTGTGTTGGTACCTAGAAATATGTTTTCCATCCCTGTTTTTTTTTCTATACTGACTATATTTTTGTGAAGGATTCGTGGTAATGATGACTGCTTTTAATTAGCGTAAAGTTTTTCAAGATCATAAGATATTATACTACATATTAGAATTTCATTCCTTTTGAAATAGATTTCCCTGTTTTTAACTGAGAGATGCACTATTTACAACATCAAAATTCAAATTGTTTCTGTTGGCTGTGAGCAAAGCTTCCACTGAAAAACTCCAGGACTGTTGCTCTTCATGACTGATGCTTCATTCCATTTTTTATCACTTCCTCATTTGGGTTGACTTTTAGCTCTTAGCAAACACTTTACTGCTTTCTTTTAAGTTGTTCAATTTTGTTTGTTGAGATAGGATATTTTGCACTTCTAATTTAATGCTGCACCTAACATATTTGCTTTCTCTAGATGGGTTATTTCATTTGTCAGGGTGTTTATCCAAGTTATCATGTATTTGAATGTCCTTCACTTTGAAGATCTGTAATGTGTAATGATATTTTGTTTGTTGATCCATGATTTGATATTTAAGTAGTTTTTCACATCTTGTCTACTATACTTGAGAGTACTAATATAATTTTAATATCCTAACACCAGTATTTGTGGATAAATACACATAAAAGTGGGATTGCTGTAATGTTAAATAGATAAATATCTAAGTAAATAATTAAGGATATGGTTTAATAGCAGTAGTCTTAGGCAACTAGTTCATAACCTCCTGGTATTTCATTAGACTCTCAAATAATTTAGGTGAGATCACCAAATACTTAAAGGACCCTCTGGGAGAATTTCTATGGTTCCATCAAATGCATAAATCAATCTACAAAGCCCCATGTTAAGAACCCTATTGGGATATCAAGACAGTGGTTTCATTGCAGGTAACAAACACAGTGTGACATAGCCTCTTAGGCCTATGGTATATTCAGAGAAGTTAACATTTTACTTTTACAATGTCAGCTATAAGTGGCTATTTCTGAATCTGCTTCTGTGCTTTCTAATATTACATGATGCCCGTGGAGCATTAGTACCTCTTTCATTTTCATTTCATCTTAATTGTTAAATATTAATCTAAGAGGGAAAATGCTTATAACACTCAGACAGAAGTGTTTTCACAGCAAGCACACTATTATGTTTATCATTAACTAAATCATCCAATTCTCCTTTGTCTTTCCCAAAAGAGGTACACCATATGCTGCTTTTGTATAATTGTTCAATCAGAGGCTGGAGAGACGGCTCAGCAGTTAAGAACACTGACTGTGCTTGCAGAAGACTCGGGTTTGAATCCCAGCACCCACATGGCAGCTATTAACTGTCTGTAACTCCAGTTCCAGGGGATCTGATAGCCTTTTCTGTCCTCCGCAGGCATTGAACAACACGGGTGCACTTACCTACATGCAGGCAATACATGGATACACATAAAATAAAAATAATTAAAAATTTGTACAATAAAATGAAAACATTGGAAGAATCATTTGCCAAAAGTAATCTTGTACGTGCTGTGTACATATGGTCATATATACACACAGATATTTATATATAAATTGGTGTGATTTAATATATTATTGCATTCAATAGAAAGAACATATAAAAAGACAAAGATATTTTGATGATAGAATTTTTAATTCGGGTATTCCATGTCTTTCTCTTATGTATTTCCAATTCTGTTGCTTTTGGTATAGGCCCTCCAAAAATAATATTCAATTATTTTGTCAATAAATGTGTAGGTATATAATTTATAAATTAATGATGATGTATTTATTTCCTACAATTCCTTGTAAATTCTGGAAAATAACCCCTTGTCTGAAGTGTAATTGGTAAGGACTTTCACCCATTTGTGAACTGTCTGTGTGCTGCTGAGAGTTTCCTTACTTTGAAAACCTTTTAAATTTCATGTACTTCTATTTGTTAATAATTGGAACCAGACCTTGTGCTCTAGAAGTGAATTTACAATGAAATGAAGAAATTAACAAGGAAATAAAACTATCAGTCAACAGATGGATTGATGACTCAACCATATTTTCAAATACATGTTTATTGATGTTCTATTTTCTATACCAAAGAAATTGAATCGATCTAGATGCCCATCACCCAATAAATCGATAAGGAAAATCTGACACATATAAGAAACAGAATATTATTCAGCTCTATAGAAAAATAAAGTTATTGTTTTTTGTAAGAAAATGCATGGACTTGGATTTTACAATATAAGGCAAGGACACTAAATCTCAGAAAAAATATTATGTATATACTTGTAAATGCCTGTAAGAGTGGGTATGGTCTTGCAATGAGGAGGAGATCAGGAAAGAGTAGTAGTAGATGACAAGGAAGGATGGAATGCCAGAAAAAGGCCATGTGAGGGATCAAAGCAGAGATAAAGCTAATTGTTTTTTCTTGTTTCAACAATGTCCTGGCTTCTCTCTCTCTCTCTCTCTCTCTCTCTCTCTCTCTCTCTCTCTCTCTCTGTACATGTGTGATTGATAAGTGCATAATAGCATTATTTCCAAGTCAAAGTGTAAAATCCTAAATGAAACTAGGCACACCATCATGGCATTCTAGTTATATAGACGTTCACTGAGATAGAAAGTATCAGCTGGGCAAGTGTTTGAGTCATTGCTTTAATCTAAATGTGTGATGTTTTGAATTGTCAGCTCATTGCAATAAAATTATTTTAAATTTAACTTCTTGGTAAATTTTTATTGAATTTTTTTGTATTTCATATAGAACTTCTTAATCATTTTTATACCATATAACCATTGGCCTCCTCCCATAGCCCCCACCCCTGGAATTTATGTCTTCTATCATTTGTGTTAAGGCATATCAAGTCAAGTTAGTGTTCCCAGATGCCCTTCAGTGAAAGTTCATTCCTTGAGGTCTGGTCAGCCTATCTAGAGTCCCTCCCTTCAAGAAGATCAGCATTTCCTCACCCAGGAGTAATCAGTTGTCCATTGATCTTCAGCTAAGATTGGAGCATCCTGTTCATTTCCACAGTTCTGTGCTGGTTTTTGACTGCTTGACTTTGCATGCTTCTTGTGCATGCCTACACCATTTCTATATGTTCATGTGAGAAGGCTCCCAGAAACCTGTAGGACTCTATTTCCATATGGTTATGCACCTCCTCCATGGCTCTTACAATCTTTCTGTCTCTCTCTTCCACAATGGTCTCTGAGCTCTGGGTGAATGGAATTTTATCTAGTAGTCCTATTCAAGGACCCACACTCTGCAAACTCTTACTCTCTACGTTTTGAACATTTGTGTCCTTTTGTGTTCATTGCACTGTTGTATAATGTCTATTCATTGATGAGAGCTGAGAGATGCATTGCTCTCTCTACCCCTTGTTCCATTACGTTCTGTGATGCATAGGTGTAGAAGTTTCATTGTAGATGTACCACTTCAGCTTCAGCAATTCACGGATAATCTCTGTGTGTAACTGGTTTGGGACTCTGTAATAACCTCTGTCTGCTGCAAAATAAGCTTCTTTGATGAATGGTGACTTGGAATCCAAGTCTTTAAATGTAAGGATCCATATTTGAGTATACTGAGAAAATACATTTGTTTAGGGATTTGACAAACTTGAAGTTCTCTAAGATCTATGACCACTCCAGCCACATGTATTTGGCTACACTTATAGTACCACACGTGAATTTCCTCCCACTGAGTGGACTTTGGGTTCAATTAGGTATTGTTTATTACCCCCAAGATAAAAGTGCCACTACTGCTCCAATTTAGTTTACTATGCCAGTCATTTTTGTAGTTATTAGTCCTTGAAGCTGGGGTTGGATCATCGATTGATGTCCTACCTCAGCATCAGCAATAGGGTCTTCCCTTCAAGTTCTGGAGGCAATAAAGATCTTTGGCAAGAGCCTAGGTAATTTTGGAGTCTCTTGGACTACCCTGACCAACAACTCAAAGGGTGGGTTCTCTTGTCTGGCACTGTTTCTTGTTATGTTACTTTCAGCTATTAACATCAACTCATGTATAAATATTGTATGTGTACTTTTTCAGTAGGTATTTTGACTAATATGATTTTCTCTGTTTTTTATTCTAGCTAGGCATTATTTATTTCTCTTCTCTCCTCATCTAACCCTACCTTCATGCCTTCCCCAGTTAGAGTGTCACCATGATCCTCATTTCTCCCTTGATAAAATCTGTTTCTTATGGTCCCTCACCTCTTGAGCTCCTTCTTTTCCTTTACCCCATAGTTCCTTGTATAGCCCTCTGTCTCCCCATCCCATTTACGTTTCATTTTTTAAAGCATTAGAAGATACATAAGAAAAATAGCTGAACATAATACTAGAAGCAAGTCAGTAAGCAGCATTCCTCTGTGGTCTATTCTTCAGTTTTTCTCTCAGGGTTCCTGTCTTGAATTTCTACCTTGGCTTCCCTTGGTCGTGCATTATAACCTGTAAGGGAAATAAGCCCTTTCACCACCCCCACTTCAATAAAAAAGATCAGAAGCTGAGTGTGGAGGCTCACACTTTCAATCCCAACACTCAAGGGGCCAAGGCAGGTGGATCTCTGTGAGACTGAGGACTAACTAAAGAGCTCAGGCTAGCTGTGACTACAGGGAGACCTAGACTCAAAAAGACAAAAATAAATAAATAAAATAAATAAATAATAAATAAACAAATAATAAATATAAATAACTAAAATATATTAAAGATATTCAAGGGGAGATTTTCCTTTCCTTCCAGGGAAGCAGACATGTCATTTGGAAGTGGTGATTGTAGTGAGTTTTTAAAAATTGGGCTGAATTGGTGTGTAGGAATCTGCAGCATGCAAGTACATCGAGATAGTCGGGAAAAGGTCTGGTTTCAGGCATGTACTGGAGGACAGGTAGCTAGGTGGGATATAAGTAGGGAATGACTACTAATGACCATAGAGTTTCTGTTCTTTGTGACAATAAGTTTGCAGAATGGATTATAGTGGCTGTCCCATAATTCTGTGATCGTGGTAATAGTGAATTATTCATTTATATATTTTAAATTATTGAATTTCAAAACAAATGAATTATATCACAACAAAAAAACATTTTTTAAAAAAGAATGGTAAAAGTTAGGTTGGGGATAATCCACAGTCCGTGAGATAAAGAATTATTTTCACTGTTGAAAGAGAACTATGTTTTCTTTCAATGCCCCCTTAGAGTTCAGATTGGCCAGGTAAGACAGAATGCATAGGTGGGTGTGGTTGGTGCACACCTTTAGTCCTAGCACTCTTGAGTCAAGGCAGGCCTCTTTTTGAAATCCAGGCCAGGCTAGTCTGCCTAGGAAGTTCCAGGCCAGTTGTGGTAGCAGGGAGATGCAACCCTGTCTCAAAGGAATGTATAGTCTTATTTGTATGAAAACATTAATTAACAAAAGTCACTTCCTTGCATTAGTGTATAGCCTTTTCATGTTTGAAAAAAGAATTAAAAAGAAATCCCTCTTGTAAGATGTGTGGTCCCCTGTGGACCTGGAGCTGAGATCTCACCCTGTGAGCTGGAGTAGTGGTCTCCTCCTATAGCTGGAGTCATGATCTCCTCCCATAAATCTGATGTAGTGTTCCCCTCTTGTGATCCTAGAGTTATTCCTCCATCTTGTGAGTTGGAGTTGTGTCTTCTCCTGTGAGCTAGGGCTGTGGTTCCTTCTTATCACCTGGTGCTGTGGTCCCCTCATGGGTACTAGAGCATCTCGTGAGCCAAAGTTGTGGTCTCCTAGGACCTCAAGTTGTGGTCCCCTCCCATGAGCTAGAGTTGTGATCCTTGCTATGAACTGTAGCTTTTATATCCTTGTGTGAACCTGGAGCTCTGGTCCCCTTGTGTGAACCTGTAGCTGTTTTCCCCTTGTGTCAACCTGGAGATGTGAACCCCCCCCCCATGAGGTTTGTTTTCCCACCAGGAGCCATGGCTTCACATGGAACAGAGAGGAAGACAGAGATCCTCCTGATGTTGGGCAACAATGTCAGTCTTCTCTGACTGCATTCCCCACAGCCCCCTCTCCTGAGGTTCAAGATTGTCCATAACATTTTGTCTCTTATGCTCGGGAAAGGGGACAGCTCTGTCATTTGCAGATTCTGGTATTGGGAGGACTGATTCTCTAAAAAGTACCTCCTATCACCCCGTGGGCCAGCTGTGGTGCTAACTCCATGTAAGTTCCTATGAATCCAGGCCTTGATCTTGGACCTCTCCCATTACCAGGCACCAAGAAATTTTCCATTATTTTTCTGTTATTCTTCTACAGCCCCAGGACACCTTCACTTATGTCCTAATTGACTTCTAGAGAAAAAAAAATTTTCCTGGGAAATTAAAAAATAAAAGAAATAGAAAGCCCTGTAATAACTAAACTGATATAATTTCAAACTAAAATATGTAGTTGTATCTTTGAATATAAATTCACAATTATATGACTATTAAAAAATTTGAGCATTATTATTGATGAAACTGTTACACCAAGCTTCAACAATAAAGTAAAATTTGTCACTGTTCCTATAATATGAGTTTTCCATTCACTCTCTTTCCAAATTCTACAACCTATACAAAGCCTTTCAATGTAATAATGTTACTTCTTAAAGTAATGCTAAAAATTTTTTTTAAATAAATTTCTTGTTGCATTTGAAAAACAAAAATAAATAAAGCAAAATAACAGTAAGGCGGTTTCAGACTTTGCATCATTTTGAAAAATACATTTTTAATTTATAAATATATAATTTATGAAGTAAATAAAGTTTCTACTTCACTTTCAGTATACAGAAACATCATTTAAATGTCAGAAGACTTCAATCCAGTTTCATGCTAGTTACTTTTTTCATTTTGTAATAAGATGTGACAAAAATTTCTAAGTATAAATTTTTTAAATTTTAAAATGATTAAATACTTATTTTTAATGTAAATTTAAATTTTTATTGAATTTTTGTGCATTTAATACAGAACATCTCAATCACTCAATCATCTTATACCACCTTCCACACTGGCCACCCTCCCATAGGCCCCCACTGGAATTCATACACTTTGTCATTTGTGTGAAGGCCTATTGTGTCAAGTTAATGTCTGCAGACATTCTTCAGTGCAAGTTCATCTGCTGAGGTCTAGTCAGCTTATATAGGGTCCCTCGCTTTAGGAAAATCAGCTCTTCCTCATCCAACAGTAATCAGTTGCCAATATTTCTTCAAGTAAGATTGGGGTCTGCTCTCCGTTTCCCCAGGTCTGTACTGGGTTTTGTGTCCTTGAGTTTGCATGGTCTTGTAGGTTCATACGAGCAGGATCTCAGGAGTGTGTAGGACTCTATTTCCATATGGCCATACACCTCCTCCCTGAGTCTTGCAATTTTCCTGTTCCCTCTTCCACAATGATCTTCAAACCCTGGATTAGTGAAGTTTAATATAGGAGTCCAGTCCAAAGACCAGCATTCTGCAGATACTTACTTTCTATAGATATATTACCTTTGGTCTTCCTGACCCTTTGTTGCATGAGAGAGTTTCATTAATGAGAATTGAGATATTCATTAGTGTCCTCTTTACCCCTTGTTCTATGTTTCATGAGCTTTAGTTGTAGAGGATGCATTGTAGATGTGCCACTTAGACTTGGGTAATTTACAGACAATGTCTGCATGTGACCAGTTGCGGTACTCTGCAATAGTCTCAGTCTGGTGCAAAAGAAGCTTCTTTGATTAATGGTGACTGGGATATTTCTCTGTAAATATAAGGATGCATACTTTAAACATAGTAAGAAATTACATTAATCTAGGGATGTGAATGTCTTTGGGTTTTCTCCAAGTTCTATGATTTCTTCAGTCCTGTGTGTTTGGTTATGTTTACAGTACCACACATGATTTCCCCCCATTGAATTGGTTTTTAGTCCAATTAGGTAGCTGTTGATTTTCCCCAAGACAAAAATGCCACTGTTGCACCAATGTCATACGCTATGCTGGTCAATGATGTGGTTATTTGTTCTTGAACCTGGTATTGGACTATCGATTGAGGTTCTCCCTTAGCACCTAGCATAGTGCTCTCTAAAAAAATAACTTACACTGTTCAATAGAGATAATAACTATGAAAAAAGTGGTCCTTTACAGGTGACTACTAAAGTTATGGACAGAAAGTAGCCTTATCTTTCCTTACTTGTAAGAAAAGTGATATTTGTCCTGTGTCATTTTTTGTATTTTAATTTTAAGCCCTGCAAAACAAATCAGCACAAAAGGAAACCAAATTTACATGATTTTTTACTGCATTTGTTAAAGGAATTTCTCCAATATTATAATCATTTTTTCATATATAGTAGATGTCTGTGTGGGGAAATAGAAGGTATCAAATAACTTTAAATTATTAACAATATTTCAGTGAGTAAAGAGACAAGTAAATATGATCAACTTTTCAAAGCAAGTTGTGAAACTGTGGGTCTTAATTGTTCTGTAATAAATTTCTCAGAGACTGCTATTCCTACCTTCCCTCTATGAAGTGTCTTATTTATATTCTTTTCTCATTCTGTCCACATTGGTGCCAAAAATAGTCAATAAAATTAATAAGGTCTGATTTTCTGTTTTAAATTTATGGGTAACTAGATATATGTAGATAAATTTCTTTGATTATGAAATATTTAGCCTATTGGATTCTAAATTATACATGGAGAAAATTCCTGTAAATTTAATGTAGTAGATTTCAGATAATATTCAGGAACCCATGTAAATGTCATGTTTATTTAATTTTATCGATATAGTTTATGACATCATAGCAAAAGTTTTCTTAATTATGAAGCATTAAATTTAATATAAAAATTTCAAACCTTTTCCCTTATTACAAAGGAATTTCAAGTTTTCATTATTAAGATAATGCTAACTTCTCATAATTTGTTGAGATAACCTAGGTTATTGCCCTCATAAACATGATTTATAATATTAAAATGAGGGGAGATAGGAAGGTTGGGGTAAATTTAAGAGGAACTGGGGGTTGGAGTCTTGAGTATGATCAAAATACATTGTATGAAATTCTCAAAGAACCCATCACATTAAAAGAGAATAAATACGACTCCACAGAACAACAAGTTTATCTCGATTATATTGAACAATGATCTGGGAGGAAAACTAATATTATTAGTGCATTTATATCAAGGAAGCATACATTTGTTTAATGGTTATAAATCTAGCTGGAAAGAAATTTCCAAAGACATCGTAGTGTCCAGTGTTTCTCTTTTGGTGGTGGAAGAGACTGAGATAGGTCGTGTACTGCTTGACCTGTCCCTCCTGTATTCATCATTTAATATTAAGAAAGAGCTCAGTTCTGCCCAGTAGGATACACACACACACACACACACACACACACACACACACACACAAACAAAACAACCAAAAAAAAAAAAAAACCACACAGGTTTGCCTGGCCTTTGATGGATATTTTCTGGTGGTACAAGTTTTACTACATCATATCATCCCCCTATCCTTTCTATAAAATCTGAACAGTCATGTCCTATCATATATGCCAAAAAGAGTTTTCAATAAAGTATGTTTCCAAATTGACCTTTATGTTCACTGTGTTAAAGTACATCAGGAATATATTTATGCAAATATATTCTCTTTTGTTTCTTCATGTAAACACGATTTCTGTTTAACCTAGCATACTGTCCTTACTAATACATATGCCCAATATTTTTAGACTTAACACTTTCCAAACTATCTGCAAGTGTAAGAATTTTATAATACAGTTTAAAAACCAAGCTGGTAAATTTTTAGAAATTTTATATTAGCTGTTCTTATAGTATAATTAATATATGAATTCTGCACTAAATGTAATGATTAAATGTCATTATGTATTTCTTTTTCCTAATTCAGTTTAATTTTACAGGTATGAGCAATTTGCATGCATGTAAGTGCACCATATGCATTCTTTGCACACAGAGGCCAAAAGAGGTCTTCAGATGCCTTGGAACTGGAGAGTTAGTGGCCATGTGGCTAGTGGGAATCAAATTCAAGCCTCTGAAAGAGCATTCAATGCTTTTTACAGCTGAGACATCTCTCTAGCCCCTCATTCTGTATTTCTAATTATAGGAATAATGAACACATAAATTTTAAATGTGTATTAAATATTAATACTTATGGAATTCAAAGTTTCTAAAATATAAAAGCATTATTTTATTTGCATATCAATAAACTACCACTCCCATCTATATTTATACTTATTTGTTTATAGACAATGTTAGTATTCACTCTAGATGTTAATCTTCTGTCTAGATGTTACTCTTCCCTCTAGATGTGAGTCTTCTCTCTAGATGGATTTCTGAATTATAAAACTATTATAACATTTGTGGCTGAAAACAATTTGCAACTGTAATTTGATGAAGTATAATGTTCTCGGGTTAACTAAATTAACACAATCAAAATTCCTGAAAGATTTACCTCGAAGTCTGCAAAATCTAGGCATTTCTAGGCATTGCAGGATGATATCTTGTGAGTAAAATAACTTTATTGGGAACCACTGACATACCACTGTCTCTGTTTTTATTCTGAATGCATATGTAAATGTACACAGTATATTATATGTAACAAGGATGGATTAAATTTCAAATATTGTAACTGGAAAAGGCTGATTGTAACCTAACTGTAATATTTTATGGGGTAAAATGCCCTGAGTATTAATATTTCAATTCTCTTGTCTCTAATGATGTCTGTATTCAGAACAGGTTTCTGTAAGCCCAGATGGAGAAACACAACCTCACAGAGGTGACTGAATTCATCCTGATGGGCATCACTGATCACTATGATCTGCAGACCCCATTATTTGGTGTGTTCCTCATCATCTCTCTGATCTCAGGAGTGGCCAACTTGGGAATGATCATCCTCACCATGATGTACTTAAGGCTACAAACACCCATGTACTTTTTTCTCAGACACCTGGCTATTACAGTCTTGGTTAGATAACAGCAGTAGGACCTAAAATGTTAGTAAATTTTGTTGCAAGACGAAATTTCCTTCAACCTTTGTGCCACACAATTAGCCTTATTTCTTCTGTTCGTTGCTTGTGAAATTTTTATCCTCTCTGTCATGTACTACGACCGCTATGTGTCGATCTGTAAGCCTGTGCTCTACATGCTCATCATGTCCCAAGGAGCGTGTTGCATACCGATGACCTTCCCTTATCTCTACAGTGTATTTGTTTCTCTTGTAGTCAACATCAACATATTTTCTTTGTGCTTCTGTGGTACAATATCATCAATCACTTCTTCTTTGGCTGTGTCCCCCTGGTAGCTCTGCTCTGCTCAAATACAGACCATGTGGAATTGATCATTCTGACTTTAGCTTCAGTAGATGTGCTGTCCCCTCTCCTGGTCGTCTTTGTGTCCTACCTTCTCATCCTCATAGACCTTCTCAGAATGAACTCTGCTGAGGGCAGGCACAAGGCTTTCTCCACCTGTGGGTCCCACCTCACAGTGGTCACAGTCTTCTATGGGACTTTGACATTTGTATATATGAAACCTGAATCTGGTCACTCCATTGATACTGACAAAATATCCTCCATATTTTATACCCTGCTTATTCTCATGTTGAATCCATTGATTTATAGCTTGAGGAACAAAGATATTAAAGATGCTCTACAAAGGGTGTGGAGAAAAATACACAATATATTTTATTTAAAGTTATCTACAATATGAATACTTAATAACAGTTTTGACTATGAACCAGTTCTGTTTTTCTCCAGAATATACAATAAACTCATATGTGATGAATGTATATTTAATTACTTGAACACATGATGCTAATTAAATTTTAACATACTTAATTGTATTAGTGGAGAATGTTTTCCTTTAAGGGCGGGCATATATATTTGACATGCAAAAGTCAAAACCTATTGAAATATGAGCCTATTTAGAGTTTGTAGACATGATGATAGTTCTGCAGAGTCATATCATATGCTTTTATGTACAAAAGAGTATATTTTACAGGTGTGGTGGCGCACGCCTTTAATCCCAGCACTTGGGAGGCAGAGGAAGGCAGATCTCTGTGAGCTCAAGGCCAGCCTGGTCTACATAGTGAGTTACAGGACAGCGGGGGCCATAGGGAGACCCTGTCTCAAAAAGACCAAACAAACAAACAAACAAACAAAGAATATTCAAAATTCTCTGTAGCACTATTATTATAATAAATATTCTTGAATTAAATGCTATATATATATATATATTTCTGTTTTATGACATTAAAGTGCTTTTGTGGTACATATGCTTTGTAGGTTTTCCTAAGCATTTTTGACATTTATCTATACTGTATGTCTGTGGGGGTTTTGGGGGGTGGGTGCATACGTACATACATGTGTGGATGTCAGGGGAAAAGCTGAGAAATCAGTTCTCTCATTCCAGTATGTGGGTCCTGGGGATCAAACTCAAGTCCTTAATACCCCTGGCAAGCATTTTCACTGGTTCAGCTATCTCACTAGTCCTTCTGTGCATTTTCATAAAAATCAAACTTGATTATGCTGTCAGAAGTATTTGGACACAGTATTTTTTCAGGAAACTGTTACGTGGATGAACTCCAGTTCTTCCAATTCCCTTAAAGCTTTAGCTTCTGAGATTTCTCTTAAGTGTCCTCCCTTTGATTTGAGTGTGGTAACTAAACCTTTTGAGTTGCTCAGCAAACCATAGCTTCAGGGCATTCTATTTTGTTAAATTCAATGTATTTGTGTATAATGTGATTGTATACTCAGCAATTAAGATAATTTC
This sequence comes from Nannospalax galili, assembly GCF_000622305.1. Classification (NCBI taxonomy): domain Eukaryota; kingdom Metazoa; phylum Chordata; class Mammalia; order Rodentia; family Spalacidae; genus Nannospalax; species Nannospalax galili. The sequence continues at coordinate 117,521 of NW_008349469.1, forward strand.
CTCCACTTTCCAGGATCTTCCATGGAATCTTTGGTTTGCTTTTCTTTTTCTTGTCCCCTACTGCCTTGACCTTGATTCCTTACTGTCTACTGTGTCTAATGGATATTTTCTCTTTTTACCCATTCTAAAAGCAGAGAATAATTAATGTTCCAAAATAATAATCTGTTTTCTATTTTAGTCATTCTGGAAATGCTGGTGTGTAAAATAGGTCTGTTGTTTTTCTTTCTTGGATTCAGCTTTCTTCAAATTTCTTCCATAGACAGTGCACTAACTTTTTATTCAATGTGTTATTTGGCTGTACTGATTTGACAGTTCAACTTATAGGAAGCTTTCAGGGACAATTCCTTGATTTGGACTATGCTATTCCTAGTGAATATTAAACTACTTAGGTAGACATTGTCATACTTGCTCACATTTTTCATCTTTTTCCTTCTCTAAGTTAATTTTGATTTCTTTTGACAATGATTTTCCAGGTTTTAATGTATAAAATTTTAGTATTTTATTAGCTTCATGTAACAATTGATTTCCTTAAAGCAGCTAATATACAGAAATGTCTTAAATGGCAGTCACTATAACAAAATAGCTTCTTAGAATACTTTCTTTTTTTATAAATATAACTGAAGAGTTTATATGGTTTATTTATGATGTCTAATGACATTATGCAAGAAATAGTTTTCAATATATTTTTATTTAATTTTTGTGGATTTATTACATATTGAGCATATTTAGACCTCTCCCCTCTCTGTACCTCTCATAGCCTTCTCACAGGACTCCATGCTTTCTGTCATATATGGTAAGGTCTATCAGTCATGTTTGTGTGCCCAGATGTCCTTTGGTGAGTGAGTTCATTCACAGGAGCCTGGTCAGCCTATGTAACTTCACTCCCTTAAGATCCACTCGCCTTCAACTAACAGTAATCAGTTGCCAATAGTTCCTCACTTAAGAATAGGGCCTGCTGCCCATTTCCCCAGGTCTATGCTTACTTTGCCTGATTGAGTTTGCATGGATCTTGTGCATGCTTTCACCACTGCTGTAAGTTCATATGAGCAAGTCCCACTGCATTTTCAACTATTCATCTATTCAGATGTTTGTGTAAGAATTTAACATATATTTACAGTGGTATAGTCATATGTTTGTATTAGTTTTTAGAGGGTACACACATAATAAAATTTATATTGATATATTTAAAAATTGTTCTGTATTAACCACCAAATTAACCATGTGAATAATTATAACTTTTCATACAGGTAAAATGAGCCTTAATGACAAAAGGTTGATAAAATCAGAGATATCATGGTAAAATTCCATTTAGGGGAGAATTATATAGATACATGCTTTTGACAACTTTTAAATTAAAAATCCAAATTTTGACTCCTACCCTAGCCATGACTGCATCCCTGCCACCTGAGAACTAATTGATCTTCAGGCTACCCCAAGATAGTAACTCCCAAGTCTTCAGTGACTTTTCCCCTGCCAGGAATCTACCCTACCATCTGAGAACCATGCCACCAGTAGTGATTCCTACGCTCACCCTAACTCTGCTCCTACTGCCTGAGGACCAATTGCCCTATGCACCACCACCAGAAAGAGACTCACATTCTTGCCATGACTCCATTTGAGGATTGCTTAAGCATTATGCTCTCTTTGACTATCCTCAGGTAGTGAACCCCATCCGTGCCATCTAAGGACCACCTGCAAATCTGTGAGCCTTCCACAGACTTCTAAGCCTTGGCAGGAAGAATCTTATTAAAGTACAGAGGGATTATCCTTGTGCTTGGAAGCTGCACCGATCCATAGTTGGGCTGGAAACACTGAAGATAGCACAAACACAGATTAACACCCAGTTGCTACCAGGAATGAACCCAAACACACTTCAGCTGGACCATAACCTGAAAAGTTGAGGTAAGAGCAAACACAGGTATAAATGCCCACTTAACAAAGGTAGGATGACTACCAAGAAGCACTACCAACAATCTAACTCCAGATGCCTAGGTTCCATTGCAAAGACATAAACAAAATTAATAACCAAGATGGTAAGTCTCTTCTTCTCTGGAAATTAGTACCCTCATTTTAAGGCTTCCTGAGAAAAACACCTTAGTTGATGCACAAGACGATGATTTCAAAATATCCGTCATAAATTTGTTCAAGTAACTCAAAGAATATCTAATACATATCTTAGAGTGAATACACCAACAGAGGAATGAAAAAAGAAAATAATTATTAAAAGAGAATTTCAGGAACAATTAAAATTTCTGCAAAGCAAAACTGAAGTAAAACTTGAAATGAGAAACTCAGTTAGTAGAATAAACTCAGGACAAAGCCTCACAAATAAAAAAAAGTGAAATAGAGAAAATCAAGAATTAAAGAAAAGATAGAGGAATTGAGTCATTCAGTAAAATAAAATGTTAAGTATAGATACAAAAAAAAAAAAACCCAGGACCTGAGTGTGCCAGAGAGCTGGGACACAATAAAATGAACAAACTGTTGAATCATAAATATAGAAGAAAAGAAAGCCAGCTTAAAGGTACATAAATAATTTCTGTAAAATTATGGAAGAAAATTTCCAAATCTGTGATAAATTATGACTATAAAGCTATAAGAGGCATGTGACAGGACCACACACACAACACATACACACACACACACATACAAACATGTCTATGTTACATAGTAATCAAAACAGTAAAAACAAAGAAAAAAACAAAAATTCTGACTAGAAGGTTAAATCCACCCAAGGAAGCACAGGGATTAAACAGGACAAAACATTAAATCAAAAGAGGTCCAGAAAAATAACACTACCACAGCAAAATAACAGGAATGAATACACAGTTTTCAACAGTTCTCAATATTAATGGTCTCAGTTCCCTAAAAAAGAGATAGACTAACAGGTTAGAGTAGAAAACAAGATTCATGTTTTGCTGTCTCTAAGAAATATACCTCACCGTAAATGATAAATACCTCTTCAGGTAAAAGAATAGAAATGGTAGTCTAAACAAGTGGAACTACGAAACAAGCAGGCATAGATGTCCAATAGCTGGAAAAATAGACCTCAAACAAAAAGTAGTCAGAAGAGGTAAAGAAGGCTACTTAATACTGACTGAAGGAATAAATCTCCGAAAAAGCTATTACAACCCTAAACTTTTAGGAACCAAACACAGGGACACAGAATTTGATAAAGTAAATACTATTAGACAAAAATTCACAGATTGACCCCAAAGCAGTGATTGGGGTGACTTCAATATGCTCAACAATAATCAGCCCATGCAGTCAAAGACTAAGGGCATCACAAATCAAATGGACCTAACAGATATCTACACGAGTACTACAAAGTACACTTTTTTCTATGCAGCCCATTGAACTTTCTCCAAGGTCCCCCACATATTAGGACACAAAACAAGTTTCAACAGATGCAGGAAAATTGAAATAAAAAACTGCATTCTATTAGAACACATAGTAAGAAAGCTGCATGTCAATAATGAGAAAATACAGATAGTACACAACACATGGAATTTAAACAGCATACTTAATGAAATTGGTGTTGAGGGAGAAATACAAATTTTCTAGCATTAAGCCAGGTATGGTGGCATGTGCCTTTAATCTCAGTACTCAGGTGGCAGCAGCAGGTGGATCTCTGTGACATGAAGGCCAGCCTGGTCTACATAGTGAGCTCCAAGCCAGCTGGTCCTACATGGAGATTCTGTCTCAAGAAAACAAAACAAAGAAACAAACTAAAACATGGGGTGAAAAGGAAAACATTAAAACAGATATTGAGGAAATTCAAAGAATCATAAGGACATACTTATGACTGGCCTGGCAAGATATGCCCAATGAGGCACTAGTAACATGAATGTTATAGGAGTAACCAAACGTTTTATTATTGGATTTAGAGCTGACTCCAGAACACAGAACTGGTATTTTGCATCTTTAACAAAGCATGGCTATGTAGGTCAAAGGTCCCAGGGGATAAATATTACTATTATTCTGCAAAATGGACATAGTAGTAAAATGACTCCTAATGACTTATGTTTATACCCATATGATAGTGTATGTCTCAACATCCATCCATGAAACTTCTTTTTGCAGTAGTTGTCAATAAACACAAAAACCTATAATGACCAACACTCAAAGAATAAAAAATGTAGAGTACTCAACTATAAATTGGATAGATATATTGCATCTTCTCCTCGAAATGAGTGTTTTCCAGATATAACAGGGTGGTTGCACATATGAACTCAACAGTAGCTGAAACAGCATGCACCTGCCCAAACAAAATTGAAGCCTGGAAGGGTGAATATGTTCCTTTTGTACACACTAGAGTATTCAACAGCTAATTATCCTCAGTTTTCACATATATGATGACATTATCTCCTTTTAGGAAATTTGACCCTGACAAAATTGAACGCTCTATGTATTCCTGAGAGATCTGGAAAAATTTCCAGAATACCATTGCACTGATTTCCCTGCGAGTTTAGTGTACTGAGGCTACAGGAACCTGTGTTTAAGATATGAATTGAGTGTTTTCCCATAGCACACTTTCTTTTTTTCATTTTTTCTACCATTGCTTTCTTTTAAACAATTACATCAAAAAATGTATAGATTGGAGATTTTGGAAAGGGAGTAAATGGAAAACTGCGTTATAGCAACAGTGACAAGTTTCACGTCACTGTTGTAGCTTGGGAGTACAGTTTTGTCCATACAGTTTCTCTGGTGGTAGGCTGATGGTAGAGCAGATTAGAGAATAGAGCACTTCCTTACTTCTGGCAGCAGTTTCTGCCCTCTGTGAGTGGCTGCATTCCCCACAGTCCCTTATCCTGAGGTCCAAGTTTGCACCCTTCAATGACTTTGCCTCTGTGTGGGCTTGTGCTGGGAATAGAGGAGGTAGGTCTCTGTCATTTGTTGATTCTGGTCTTGAGAGAACTGATTCTCTAAAATAAACTTCTTACATCCCTGAGAGCCAGCTGTGATCATGAATCTGCAAAACACTTTCATTTCAAGATCTACTTTCTCATGATATTTTCCAGTGTTTCTTAATATGAGCATAAGTGAAGAATTACAACACAGGACGCATATGACGTGTCCCTAAAACCACAGACTGTATGTTTATAGACATTCTGGATGTCCCTGATTTTTTTACTTGTTTAAATTGTATTGATTTCTGATTAACAATGTCATAACACATGTAATTCAACTTATTCAAATGATTTTCACAATCAGCTAAGCCCCCTGCAAGCTATTGCTTTTGATATTAATTTTACACTATCTACCAAAAATTTTTAAATTTCAATATGAACCTATGAGTCCATGAACTTAAGAAAAAGAGAGTACATTTTAGAATTAATGAAATAAGCTATCAAATATAAAATGCTAGCCAATTGCTTTTGTATATTTTATTAATCTCTTGTGAGACCAAGATATTCTCCCCAGTTTTTTAAAAAAAATTATTTCAGAAATAGATTTTGAGGCAATGGTTCTTTGATGCTTTTTTAAGTACAGATATTTGAAACACTCATTTTTACCTGGTGAGGAAGCCAAGGATTTTCACAGTGTGGCTAATCCTCCACAAAGTATTAGCCCAATGTGCACTGAAAAATATACAGAGGTGGGGCTGGTGAAATGGCTCAGCAGTTAAGAGCACTGGCTGCTCTTACAGAGGACCTGGGTTTTATTCCCAGCACCCACATGGTGGATAACAGCAGTCCGTAATTCCAGTTTCAAGGATCCAACTCCCTCTTCTGACCTCCGCAGGCATTGCATGACACAGGTGCACTTAAACACATGCACATAGTACATTCGTATGCATACAATAAAATTAATAAATAAAAAGAAAAATATACAAGAAAAGCTCTATTGATGTAAAGACTTCTTTAATAAGTATTTCAATATGCATTGAAGGACTGTTACAGGAGAGAAGCCCTATGAATGTCAGCAGTTTTAAAAAGCCTTCTATTAAATGTCTTCTCAGTTTGTATCAAAGAACTCCTACAGGGGAAAAGTCCTATGAATGTAAATAGTATGGAAAAGACTTCTCCACCAAGTCTCACCTCAGTGTACAACAAAGCTTTTATAGAGATGAGAAGCTCTATGAATGTAAACCGTGTGGAAAATCCATCTGCTGAATTTTTTTTCTTATAGTATGTCAAAGAATTCATACAGGAAAGAAACCCTGTGAATGAAAACAATGTGGAAAGACCTGGTGCTAAATGTTTGTTTTCCAGGTTCACCAAAGAATAGATACACAGGAGATGCTTACGGATGTCATCAGTGTGGAAAAGGCCTTCTTCAACAAGTCTTACCTCTCTGTGCATAATAGAACTCATACATGCAAGAAACCTTATGAATGTACAGATTGTAGGAAAACCTTCCCCTGAATGCTTCAGCTCACTGTGCATCAAAGAACTCATAAAGGCTAAAGGCCCTATAAATGTTAAGTCTGTGAAACTGCCTTCTGCCAAATATCTGCTCTCTGGGTGCATGAGAGAACTCATACAGGCTAAAGCTCTATGAATGGAAACTGTGGCAAAACCTTGCCCACCAACTCGGATCTCATTCCACTTCTGAAAATTCACATAGATTATAAGTCTTGTAATTATGGAGAGTGTGGAAAAGCCTTCTGTGAAATGTCTTCTCTCAGTGTGCATCACTGAATTCACACAGAACAGAAATCTTGTCAATGCACTGAATATGGGAAGAAAACTCTCTCCAGAACATCATCCCCCACTGTGCATCAGAAGACTTTGTAGTGGGAAGCTTCAAGAATATACAGTGTGTAGGATAGCTTTCAGTAGTATGTCTCAGCTCACATAGAATAAAATATTTCATACAATGGAGAAGCCATGTGAAGGAAAACCACTGAGGAAAGCAAGGCTTCCTTTAGAGTGCATCATGGAAGTAATTCAACTGAGAATCTTTCTCAGTATATACAGATCTGGAATGCTTTGTGCAGTCATGATCTCTATGATCATCTGTCAACTTTATTTTTGAGACATTGTCTCATATAGCTCAGGCTGATCTTAAACTTAAGTAGTCACCAAGGTTCAGTTTTCAACACCCACATGGCAGCTAATAACTGTCCGTAACTCCAGATCCAGGGAATCCAAAGTCCTTCAGCCTCTGAGGGCACTCTACACTCCATGGTTCACTTACGTACATGTGGGCAAAATACTCATTCACATAAAATTTTTAAAATATCTTGAAAAAGAAGATATGGAGCAAATACATGTCTTCTTGACATGGCATAGCTCTGAAACTATGATTATCTGCAGAAGACCTGCACCAGAGTCAGCCATTCAACCTATCAACATGCATAGGGGAGGGACC
>NW_008349469.1:126400-192273 GCF_000622305.1 Nannospalax galili
GAGTGCATCATGGAAGTAATTCAACTGAGAATCTTTCTCAGTATATACAGATCTGGAATGCTTTGTGCAGTCATGATCTCTATGATCATCTGTCAACTTTATTTTTGAGACATTGTCTCATATAGCTCAGGCTGATCTTAAACTTAAGTAGTCACCAAGGTTCAGTTTTCAACACCCACATGGCAGCTAATAACTGTCCGTAACTCCAGATCCAGGGAATCCAAAGTCCTTCAGCCTCTGAGGGCACTCTACACTCCATGGTTCACTTACGTACATGTGGGCAAAATACTCATTCACATAAAATTTTTAAAATATCTTGAAAAAGAAGATATGGAGCAAATACATGTCTTCTTGACATGGCATAGCTCTGAAACTATGATTATCTGCAGAAGACCTGCACCAGAGTCAGCCATTCAACCTATCAACATGCATAGGGGAGGGACCATGAGACATCACTCTTCCTGAGGGATTATAGGTGGTTTAATGTTGTTGAGGAAGAGAGTGCCATTTTCTTCAGCAGTGTAGTCACAAATAAGTTGACCTTGCTCCATTAAAAAAGCTGCCTCTCACACATGGACAAGTACCTCTTATTAACCTCAGAACACAAAAAGAAGACAAGAAAGTAGAAGGCTTGCTAAGGGGAAGGGATCGGTGGGAGAGGAAGGGGGATGAGCTAGGGGAATAGTTAGTGAAAATGAGGGAAGTTCAACATATAACCCTATGAAATAAAGAGTACAAAACCTCTCAGAAGTTATACTTATGTAAAAGTCAATTTGGTAAACATACAAAATAAGTTAAAAATATATTAATGTAAGCTTTTTTAAAAATTGCCTAACTGCTAAATCTTAACATTAATATATGATATTGCAGCTGTGAATAGACTTTCTAGAAACTTAACATATTTTCTTACATATACATTTGAATAAACAAATGAGTAACAATTACCTCTGCAATGCCATTTAAAAATAAAAAATCAACCATATAAACTCTTGAGAACTGTTTACATTATATGAAAATGTACATAGACTATCATTATTCCAGTGAATGACTTCTTCATATTTGATTACCTAGGGGATAATTTAATTAAATGATGTATCTTAAGTAAAACATCTGACTTTCCATGAAGAAATTACAGTGCCAGAATTTTAAATATTAAAAACCATGGAAAAATATTATTCACAATAATGGAAAAAAATAGTGAAAGCTATAGAGGCAAAATGTCCAGAAGACAGTGCAATGATAAAAATAATTACAAATTAGTACAATATTCATGAATAAAACAGCATATTTCAAATCATGGAATTGTCTCTGGTGGATTACTCCAAGTTTAATTATCAAATAAGGAAAGTCAAGCAAAAGATTGAATGCAAATTCAGTGCACTGTCTATGGAAGTATTATGAGGAAAGTCATCTCCAAGAAAGAAATGAAACAAACCTATTTTAGCACAGTAGCATTTCCTGTGAGAATAAACTAACAAACAAGCTGTTACTTTAGAGAATGATTCTTTGCATTGGGATGAATGAAAAGAGAAAATATCTATTAGATACAACAGGCAACAAAGAATCATGTTCATGACAGGGAGAATCAAAGCAAGAGCAAAACAAAACTTGTTTCATGGAAGATCTTTAGTAAGGAAAATTATCTTAATTGATGTGTACACAAATTATATGCAAACTATACCTTTCAATTTGACAAATTTAGATGCAGTGAAGCTTTGTTTCAAAGAATAGCCAAAAGTGTCCAGTTGATAGACTCATATATCAGAGGGTACACCGATTTGATGAGATAAAAGATGGATGGTTGCAAAATCATTATGGGAATAGTGGTATTCAAGTACATTCTATGCTAGCCTGCTTCAAAATACTGTACCACAGTCAGGCTCCTTGTACCACAATCAAGTATGAGTTTTACGGGAATTTACTGAGGGGCAGGTGAGAAGGTTCAGTGATAAAGGCACTTGCTGTCTCCCTTAAAGCACCCGTTTTCCGAACCTACAATGATGGAAAGAGAGTATCAATGCTCACACGTTGTCTTTGACCTCCACATACATGCTGTGGTATGTATCCTACCTTAAAAATGAAAATTAAAAAATAAAAATATTCTTGGGAAATATACAGAAATTGATGTAGCCTAAAACAAAAGACACTGTAACTGCATAAAAACAGAAAGGCACATAAAATATCAAATTGATCCTAGGAAGTCTGTTTAATAGTGGCCCCATGGCACAGAGAAATTTTTAGTGTCCTCTTTTATACATACTTTTCTTTTTCACTCTTAAAATCTGTGACTCTGTAGTGCTGTCTTCAAGTTTACAAAATCTATAGTTGCTGCTATTTTGCAATTGACACTGACTATTGTGTTTACAAAATATCTGTCAAGGCTAACAAAATCATTCTTCACTAAAGTGACTGCAAGATATGAGAATTAAATTACTATCAATAATTGAGGGAGTTAAATACATGTTAAACACATCAGTGCCTATAGTACATAATGGAGGAAAACAGAATCAATTCACATTCAAACATATTTTGATGGATTCATATTGTATGCAACATTTTATGTGACTTTTAGGAGAATATATTGTATAATTTTTGCCATGTTCGTTGTAGAGCATCTTTTACATCTTTGTTCCTCAAGCTATAAATCAATGGATTCAACATGGGAATGATCAAGGTATAAAATATGGAGGATATTTTGTCAGTATCAATGGAATGACTAGACTCAGGTTGCACGTACATAAATATCAAGGTACCATAGAAGACTGTGACCACTGTGAGGTGGGACCCACAGGTGGAGAAAGCCTTGCGCCTGCCCTCAGCAGAGTTCATCCTGAGAATGGCTATGAGGATGAGCAGGTAGGACACAAGGACAACCAGAAGAGAAGAAATCAAATCAAAAGCTGCAAAGATCATAATGATCAGTTCAACTTGGTGTGTATTTGAGCAGAGGAGAGATATTAGGGGTATACAGTCACAGAAGAAGTGATTGATGACATTGTAGCCACAGAAAGATAAGGAGAAAATATTTATCGTGACTACAAGAGACATAAATGTACAGTAGAGATAGGTCATTGTGACTAGTGCCCAGCATACCCTTTGTGACATGATGACAGTGTAGAGCAGAGGGTTACAGATGGCCACATAGCGGTCATAGGACATGGCAGACAGAATAAAAAGTTCACTGCCAATGAACAGAAGGAAGAAGGCTAGCTGTGTAGCACAAAGTTTAAAGGAAATTACATTTTGATCCTCTACAAAATTTACTAGCATCTTTGGCCCCACAGTTGTTGAATAAACAAAATCAGTAAAAGCCAAGTGTCTGAGGAAGAAGTACATGGGTGTATGTAACTTGGGATCTATGTTGGTGAGGATGATGATGCCCACATTGCCAACTACTGAGATCAGATAGATGATGAGGAACAGTCCAAATAATAGAGCATACAGCTCAGCACGGTCAGTGATGCCCAGCAGGATGAATTCAGTCACCACTGTGAGGTTGTGTTTCTCCATTCTGCTTATCAGAAAACCTGTTCTCAATAGAGACAACAGAATACTAAATGATAATGTCATTGTTTCATGAGAGAATTTATTGCGCAAACATATTACACATATGAAACATCTAAATTTTATGATTCCTAATGTATTCATATAAAGACATTTATTTCTGTGAATATATAAGTATAAGCAGCATTTTTGTGTGGTTCTCACTTATGGATATATTGTAGAAAAATATTACAGAATACAAAATGACCTTTATATTGTTCAATGTTAGAGAGGGATTGCAGGGTCCTTTGGGTTGTTAGGTCAATTAATCTGTTGAACAACTTACTTTATACAAAATGCAGTTCCAAAAATTACCCATATCAAGAACCTTTGAATACTATCAAAAAATTCTATTAGTTCTGTGTCAAATAGACAATAGATAGATGGTGAATAAGATAGGTAGATCGATGATAGGTAGAGAAGTAGATAGGTAGAAGCTATTTGACAGATAAAGTCCATAGAGAGATGTATAACATTAAAATGAAAATAATTAAAGTATTATTAAAATTTTCATTTTTGTTGCAGTTGTTTTCTATTTTCTTTTAAATAATTGTAATTAGTAGCAATAATATCAATATACTTATACCAATTAAGTGTTTTCTAATGACAAATTCCAAAAATGCATACAAATCCATCTTTGAAGCCTAGGTTTAATGTCCTTTAACCCTAAGCTATGCATCTGAATAATTCTAAAGATGACCTTGTAGTGCTCTGATAAGGTTGATTTAATAATCCAATATTCAAACAATATCATGAATCCTTCTCAAATATATACATTTTATTTTTATATGGATTTGTGGTACTGAGGGTCAAACCCAGGGTCTTGCATGTGATAGCCAAGCACTGTACCATACATGCTGTGGTATGTACACTTCAACCCCTCCCATCCACCAACCAGATAGTAAATTATTTATATTCAAAACAAAACATTTTAAGCACATATGAAAAGTACATAAACTTCTCTCTAGCTTGATAAAATCACATTAAGAACTGAGTAGGAAGAAGCAAGAGGAGTTCTCTTGTTCAGCCACCAGGGAGTAGGAGAAAACACAGGAACTAAAAAAGAAATGGATACTGACATTTGATGAAAAAGTCAGAGCAAAATGTGACCTTACTGGGCAGACTCATAACATAAAGCCTTCTGCCTCTTTTACCTGTAATGAGCCTTCCTTCCTGATTCTCCCCTGCATATCTTAACATCTAGTGTTGAGAGGCAATTTATGAGGGTTCCTTTAAACTTCAGGGACCCTCCCTCAGGACTTTCCAAGTACTCTGTTTATTAACACATGGTTGGAATGAATGTCTGGAGAATGTCCACTAATTATAAGTAAGTTTATATTTCATTGTGAATTTATTAAATTATTATAGGAAACAGCAAAATGATTTCTAAGTTTTTTGCAAAAATATTTATATCAGGATATCTAAGAGATAGTCACAACATTCATTGTAGCAGAATTCCACATACACAGGATGTAAAAAGAACTTAAAAAGCCATTGATGAATGAATGGATGCATAAAGTGTGTTACATCCAAGCACTGAAGTAGTATCCAGCCTTAAGAATGCATTCTTCAATATGTACTACCATGATGAACCCCATCAGGATGCTAAATTCAATAAGCCGGTTACAGGAAGTTATAGATGACTTCATAGTAGGCATTATCCACTGTGAGTAGAAATACTTTGAAAGTTGAAAAAATAATAGCAAGAAATATGAGTATTTCCCTTGTGTATATGTCCACATTATCTTTATACACTTATAGTTGATGGAAAATTTACTGGCAGTTAATTCATGTCTGCTTTTAACTAAGTTGTAATGATCATGGAAAGGCAAAAGCCACCTTGATATTATTTTATTTAATGCATGCCCCACTGTGAGATAATGTGATCAAGTGGTAGGTCTATTTTCAATTTCATGAATAAGTCCCATTTCAACTTCCATGGTGTTTTTACAATTTTACATTCCAAAACAGTGATTAAGTGTTCTTTTCTTGAGAGAGTTCTTGTTAGTCATTTTGATAATAATCATTCTACATATTGGGAAGTCTGGGGCTGGAAAGGAGGCTCAGCGGTTAAGAGCACTGGATGGTCTTGCAGAGGACCAGGACTTCGCTCCCAGAAAGCATGTTAGCTTGTATCACTTATAATTCCAACCAGTTCCAGTGGATTTTATGTCCCCTTCTGGCCCCTGTGAGGTCTTAAACCAATTTAGTGCACATAAATCAATTAAGTCACTCACACATTCACATGAATAAGCTTAAAAATAGATAAATATGAGATGCATTATTCACTGTGGAGTATATGTCATTTGGATAAATATTAGTGGTGCCATGCATTCTTAAATGAATACTTTCTCAATCTACGTGTGTTATTATGAAAATATCTGTCTACATATACTGGTGACTAATCAAGTTGTTTTCTGTTCAGTGCATTTTTGTAACTTCTTTGTATATTCTGGGAATTAACTATTTGTAAAATATATAGACAACGAATAGTTTTGCCCACTCAGCAGGTTTACATTTCACTCTGCAAATTGATTCTTTTATTCAGTATGACTTATTTAGTTTGCTGGACTCCAATTGGCATTTTTGGGTTAATGTTTACTGTTTGATGTCATGTTACTTTAAAAATATTTTATTTATTATTTTTATTTTATGTGTATGCATGTATTGCCTGCATGTAGGTAAGTGTACCCGTATCGTGCAATGCCCACAGAGGTCAGAAGAGGCTGTCAGATCCCCCTGAAACTGGAGTTACAGGTGGTTGTGAGCCATCATTTGGGTGCTGGAAACTGAACCCAAGTCCTCTATAAAAGCACCCCTCCTGTCATTTTTTTTCTTTTTTTTTTTTACTTTGAATACATTATTTTTTAAATTTTTACAAAAACTTTATTGAGGATTTCATACATGTATTTAAGGTGTTTTGATCAAATGGATGCCCACTCCCTCCTCTCCAACATTGCCCCCTCTGAAGAGGTAACCTTACAATCTTTAAGAATTAGATACAAGCTCCCAAATACTTTTGACATTTTTGGCCTTTAGAAAAGAGTATGTTGTTAACAGGCCCAAGGACATTTTGACTTTTAGCCAAGAAAATGGATACATTTCTTTGGGGTCTTTTTACCCTAACTGCCTAGCCAATTCCTACTTCCTATTCTTATCACCATCCTCTGAAGGGGTTACCCAAATTGCCAATAGGAAATAGGGACGTCGGCTGCTCTGGCTTCTTCCGTGATGAACAGGGACGCAAGGTGAAGCAATTGAAAATTACCCCTTCAGTGGGTCTATCTAAAAGACTTCCAAATTGCATAACTCTTGTCTCTAAGGGAAGAAGAAAGTCCTTGAATCACGAATGGGCGATGTGAAGAAGTAAAGGCAAGAGTAATTAGCATTACAAGGTCTATACAGGAACTAGAAAAAAGTCAGAACAGGGAAAATTTCAAATGTTCATATGAAAGTCCATTGGAATTCCTTGACAAGGGCTCCCAAAAGCATTCCTCTATTGGGTCCTTCCTCATTTTTCTTTTGTCTTTCAAGGCTGAACTAGTTGTCTTGGAAGAGGCTGGATACTCAGGTGAGGATTCAGTGACCCTGCTTGGCACTTTTTTAATAAATGAGCACAACCGTCAAGAAGCCCAATTGTGACTATGTTTATCAATCAGGCTCAGCTAAAGTCGTGGTCATGGTAGTTATTTCATGCAAAAGGGACTGCTGTATAGCATCTTCTTATTAAAAGGACCGAGACCTCTTCACATCATTTAAAAAAAAAAAAAAAAAAAAAAAAAAAGAACTTTTTGCTTTTTTCAAGGTTCTGAAGCATTTTCCGCATCATTAATGAGTTTCATGTGTTCTGCTTGTATCTTAATCCATTCTCTGCTCACTTTCACAAATAATAAGAGACAGAAGTCTACTTTCATTTGCATAAATGTAGACATTCAATTTACTGCACAGGGTTTGTTGGAAATATTTAGCAATATAGTTTGCAATGTAGTGTCTGGGAATTGTTATTTGACATCAGTAGTATAGGTGAAGGGCTTGATAGCTTCACTATAGGTTATTTTCTAGTTTTTCTGATATCTGTTTTGATTATATATCCATGCATTTTGATTATTGTAACTTTGTAGTATTTTCTTTTATTAGGCAATGTACTGGATTTTCTTTATCTCTTTTGGATCAAGATGACTTTTGCTCTTTGCTTTTTTAAATTTGTGGATTCAGATTTATTTTGCATGTTTTTTATGTCTGTGAACCCTGTATTTGAAGGTGGTATGGGAGTTACATTTAATTTGCTGAACACTATTATGACATGTACCATTTAAAATGTCAATTCTTCCTCTCCATGAATATTGGATTCAGTTTTATTTTTAGCATTACCTGACTTTCTTATATAATTGTTTTGCTGTTTTTATTGTAAAGACTTTTTACAATTTTACTTAATTTTTTTCTTATGAATATTATTTTCTTGTCACTATGGTAAATGGAATTGCTTTCTTACTTTCCATTTAAAAGAACTGAATATTGACATGCAGGTAAGGTACTGAATTTTGTGTGTTGAATGTTTATCCCTGCAACTTTTCTGAATTTGTTCAATAATGCTTATAATATTTTATTTTCCACTGTAGCTAACATTGTACTCATAGAAATATATTGGTAATGTTTAGATATAACTAGCTCCTGGATCTTGAAGTATATAGAAATATATTAGTTGACTGTTTGCTAATGTACCTTGAACTTGTATATTCAGTAGTAGAATGAGAATGTTTCCTGTATTCTATCACTTTACCATTGTGTATTGGTCCTATACTTCAAAGTTCTTGTAATTTTATGAATTCCTATGTTTTGCTTTGAAATTTTCATTAACATTTAACATTTTCAGATTATAATTATTATCTACATAAGTGACAGGATATTTTGATTGTATTGTTTATAAATATATACCTGTAGTATTTTATATGGATTTTAGGCTTATCATTTGATTCCAGAAATGCATAATTTTATTATGCGGTTTGTCACTGAGGACAACTCTAATGCCTTATATTTTGTTTATAAATGTTTATTGTATTACCAAGTAGAATATTTATGGATGATGAATAAAAAAGTCAATACTCAATTAGCTATGTTCATGTAAAAAATCATAAAGACTTTAATCTCTGATTTTGTTGATTTGGAGGTGCTCTTTCTTTCTTTTGGTTAACTGGGCTAGTGGTCTGTCAATCTTTTTATCTTTTCAAAGAACCAGGTGTTGGATCGTCAGACCTGGAGTTAAGGGTGTTTGTTAGCAACCAAGTGTGTATTGGAAAATGAAACCAAACCAAACTAAACAAGAAAGACACACACACACACACACACACACACACACACACACACACACACACACACCTGAAGAAAAATAGGTCCTCTGCAAGAGCAGTCAGTGCTATTAACCACTGAGTCTTCTCTCCAGATCCTATTTTCTGGTTCCTTAGTATGGCAATAACATTACTATTTTCAGTGTGAACTCAAATATAAATTACTTACTGGAATTAGGATTGAATATAACTTTTGTACATGTTTTAAGATTCATCATCATATATCTTTGCTACATTTTCACATATATAATGCCTCCACCCCTTTTTTTAATAATTATTGGCAGATAGTTTCTAAAGAAGGGAAATTATTCCCTTTTGGAAAATTTTCTAATGCTCCAGTGAAATGGCCCTTTAGGTGGGCCATTTAAGAAAAAGACATGAAATGATGCAGGAATGTTTTGAGGGGGGCATATGGAGAGAATTATGAGGGAACATAGCAAAGTAGACATCATATTTCATTGAATATATTTATTGACTTCTCAAGAATAAAGAAAATGTTTTCCTTACTCCTATAAATCATTGCTTTAAATTTTATTTGATAAGAAAAGATTTTATTAAATGGTGGTGTACTAAAGAAAGATATTAATACTACTATAAAGGAAATAAAATGCTAAAAGTTTAAACATTAGAAATTGTGAGGTAACATGAAATTTATACAGAGATTTACAGATGCTGAATGTGCAGGTGTGGCAAGTGTGCACATAAATATATAGCACATCCCACTCCTTGCAGACATAGCATAGTACAAAACATGGGCTTGTTTCTGTTAGCACCATCCAAGTTCAGTTCTCAAGAGAGTAAAGTCAAATGACAGATACTAATGAAAAGATAGTGTGCTGTCCATGGACCTAGCATGATGTGTCAGATTAGAAAAGGCACAGACCTACTTCATTACTAAGAAATATCTTATGAAATAATAACATAAATATAAATACAATCTGACTTTTAAACAAACATACATTCTTAGACTTTAGAGGGTCCAGGAAAGTCATGATTCAGCAAAGTAGGCAGTAAGGAGCCAAGTTTAAATGGCTGCATGCAGCATAGAGTGTTGCAACACATGTTTATGGTCTACTGCCCCTCAATCCAGGCTACTTCCTACCAACTGTCTGCATTTACTATTATTTCAGTTCTCCATTCCTGATGGAAAACAAAGACTTTGCTATTCTCTTTACTAAGTAGAGTAAATTAAGATAGATCAGTACCAGGAATCCAGGAATGCAATTTGATAATTATTTATTGAACCTATTCAAGTTTGCTAAACATTTTGAAAGAAATCAAAGCTGGTTTACATTGAAAGCAAACTGTTATCACTAAGATTTTAAAGAACTTTTAAGAAAAGGTAGTGGTTATCTTTTTCAGGGTTCTTTCTAAGGCATTTTTTCATCTTTATTCATCAAGCTGTAGATCAAGGGATTCAACATCGGGATGATCAGTGTGTAAAATATGGAAGACACTCTATCAGTGTCAAAGGAGTGGCTTGACTTAGGCTGCACATACATAAATATCAAAGTCCCATAGAAGACTGTGACCACTGTGAGGTGGGACCCACAGGTAGAAAAAGCCTTCCTCCTGCTCTCAACAGAGTTCATCCTGAGAATGTCTATGAGGATGAGCAAGTGGGACACAAGGATGACCAGAAGTGAAGAAATCAAATCAAAAGTTGCAAAGAATCTAATTATCAATTCAACTTCATGTGTATTTGAACAGAGCAAAGATATCAAGGGAATACAGTCACAGAAGAAATGTTTGATGGTGTTGTATCCACAGAAGGATAAAATGAAAATCTTCAGGGTGACTATTAGACACATAAATATACTGTAAACATATGGAATTGCCACCAGTGCCCAGAATACCCTTTGTGACATGATGACAGTGTAGAGCAGAAGGTTACAGATGGCCACATAGTGGTCATAGGACATTGCAGACAGAATAAAAAGTTCACAAGTAATGAAAAGAAGGAAGGAAGTGAGCTGCACAGCACAAAGATGATAAGGGATTGTATTTTGTTCTGCAACAAAATTTCCTAACATTTTGGGGCCCACTGGTGTTGAATAGGCAAGATCAGTGACAACCAGGTGTCTGAGAAAAAAAAAAAAATACATTGGCGTTTGCAGCCCGGAGTCTGTGTTGGTGAGGATGATGATGCCCAAATTTCCCACTGCTGAGATCAGATAGATGACAAGGAGCAACCCGAATAATGGGGCCTGCAGCTCAGGGCGGTCAGTGATGCCTTTCAGAATGAATTCAGTCACCATTGCGCGATTCTGTTTCTCCATGTAGACATATTGCAGGATCAGTTCTGTGTAGAAACAATTCTCGGGTCAATACTGATCTGGTTTTCTCACCTGGAGGACAAGTATAGGCAGTTCTATTGTAAACAGATATGTTGAAATGTTCTAATAAAGAATACTTGAAAGCAAATACACATTAATTTGCATACAGGAATTATAAAAGATATAGGAACAAAATAGAGCTGTGATTCTCATATGCTAATTTTATAATTCAAAATTATTATTCTGTCTATAGAGATATTTAATGCCTCAAGAGTTGGAAATTAATTGCTACTGGCAATGAATGGGTAAAAGCTAGTAAGCTTGTTCACAATGTATTGTACTGTTTCCAGTACAAGAAATATGCACATTAGTGAATTTCTTCTTTAGTTAAGAAACAACTAAACAGGGGCTGGAGGGATGGCTCGGCAGTTAAAAGCACTGACTGCTCTTGCAGAGGACCCAGGTTCAATTCCCAGCACCCACGTGGTGAATACAAACCGTCCTTAACTCCAGTTCCAGGGGAATCCGAAGCTCTATACCGATCTCCGCAGATTGCACTACACAGGTGCACTCACATACATGCAGGCAATACACTCACACACATAAAAAATTTAAAAAATAATTTAACAATGAAATCAAGGAAAGCAAGAGGAAGGAAGAAAGGAAGGAAGGAAAGTGGAAGAAGGAAAGAGGGAGAAGGGAAAGAAAGGAATGGAGGAAGGAAGGAGATAGACGATAGATAGATGAAAGAGAAGATAGAAAGAGGATAAATAGATGACAGATATGACGGCTGGATGGATAGATGATAGATATATAGATGATAGATGATAGATAGATAGATAGATAGATAGATAGATAGATAGGTAGATAGATAGATGATAGATGATAGATGATAGATGTGATAGGCAGATTGATTATAGAGTGCAATACCTGATGACAGGGAGAACCAAATGTTGATAGGTATAAATATATAAAACAAAAATTTAGAAAATATTCAGTTTTTTTTGTATTTGGCAATTAAATTATGAATAATTTATGCAATAATTTTTCTACTTGTTTTTCATAATCATGTTCAAGTATTGACAATTAATACATCTAGGATCATGAAATAGGTATTCTAATTACATACTAAAGCTTTCATAATGCCAAATTCTGAAAATGCACATAAGTCATTTATTTAAAGTATGGTCTCTAAAATCTTTACATCCATATGTATTAAAGCTGAAAATGTTAACACACTTGTAAATATTAAAAAGATATGCAAACAAAAATTACAACAGATGATATTGTCTTTCCATGATTAGACAAAAAGGCAGATATATTTCTATAAATACAGCATTTAACATAGGCCGTAATGTTTCATGTATACAAAGGATAGTTTGCAAAAATAATATATTAAACTTCAGTGCCCATATTTAAAGCTATAATATCCTTGGAATGATATTTGGAAAGATGATGCATAATTAAAGGTGTCAGTGCTTTTATGATATCAGGAAATAATTGGCAGAAATCATTGAATGTGTGTGTCTGTGTGCATGTGTGTGTTTGTGTGCATTTATTTGGAGTTGAGAATCAGCCTTGTAGCCTTGTTAATGCTAATAGCCAACATATGATTAATTTTTGAGATAGGGCCTCATTATGAAGCTCTGTCAAGGAGTGTACTTGGGAGTCTCTTATTTCCTTCTCTGGAGTGATAAAATATTTTTATACATAACCATGAATGTATTTACTTTAAAGATTGCTATTTACATGTGTATAAGTTTTTTTGTATGCAAGAACTTTCTCCTTTATATTGATAAAATGCTGAAGAAATAGAGAATATGTAAATTATGATATAATACATGCAAATTTCCCTATTATCCACCCCACTCCCATTCCCATGAGTAAAACTGGGAAAGCTGCCTGCCCTTGTGCTGCCTTGCTTGTCTTCTATTACTCATACTTTTAATTCTATTTTAATCTTACTTACATTTGTTAATTTAGCAAAAATATTGCAGTTCCATTTTGGCCACTTTTCTTGCAACTGAAATATACTTATTTAAATGTAACAAATTTGATTCACTGCAGAGAATTCAGGTACCCAGCACCCATATCAGACAGCTCACCACCACCTGTAACTCCAGTTCAAGCAGGATCTGACACCTGTTCTCCACAGGTACCAGATGTGCACATAACCACACACAGATTTGCACACATACACATAAATAAAAATAATAATAAATCTTTTAAAAACAAAAAAGATTCATTTTTCTGTGGAACACCCTGGAAAAATGTCTAGAAATTTGAAAAGACTGGGAGAAAAATAAGTCAGTGGATTGATTTTATACAATAAAAACTCATGATTGCCTTTGGACAAAGTAATAACACATGTTAAAAACAGTAAAGATTGAAATTTTTATATGACCTTTCATTTATTTGTATACTGTTTACAAATGATACTTTAGAATACAATGCTGTAAACCCCAAATAAAATACATGCATTATATATAGATGTGTGTTTGTGTGTGTGCATGTGTGTGCATTTGTGTGATATTTACAAAAAGTTTTCTAAATATACTAGAGCAAATCATACATCCAAACAAGTGAATAACCAAATAAAATTATCTCAAATTTTTTAATAAACCCAAAGTTAGAAATTTTAAAAAAGAAGAAGGTAAATGATACCTGGGGTAAAATAATTCATTTGGGGCTGAAGAGATGGTGCAGTGGTTAAGAGCAATGACTGCTCTTGTATAGGACCCAGGTTCAGTTCTCAACACTCACACGGCAGCTAACAACTATTGGTAACTCCAATCCCAGGGGATGTGACACCCTTTTCTGACCTCCACAGGCATTGCATGCCACAGATGCACTTGCATACATGCAGGCAATACATTCATACACATTCAATAAAAATAATAATTATTTTATTTATTTGAAAAACTGTAATATGGTCAACAATTGTAGGAGAAAAATTATTAAGAAATGGTAGTGATACAAATCACAGTTAAAACTGTAGTGTCAGACATCAGAGTGTCTGCTACAAGCGAAAGATGAAGTTGTAAAGTTTAACTCTATATATGAATCTCACCACAGATAAAGTTCTTTTACTTTATATGAAATGTATTTGAGGTTGCAGTGACTTGATAACCATTCCCTGCCTCAATCAAACAACTTTCTCATATTGAATATAAGATATATCAGGTCACAAAAGATAATATCTTCAATACATTCAACCAGAACCTATTACAATCTTATGTAGCTTTTCTGAGAGAACTTTGTAATCATAAAATGCTAAAGATGATAGGTGCAAATACTCATCTGAGGTAAAGATGAACATGTTTCCCCTCACCGGCTTTGTTGTTCAGTGTGTACAAATCTCTTTTCAGTTTGTTAAATTTAAAGAAATTGCCATTTTTATTTCTATACTCCGCAAAATTCAGTTCAATTCCATGGATTGAACTGAATCCAATTCAAAAAGTTCCATGGACTGAAAGTGAATGTTTTACTATCACCATAAAATTAAGTGACCGAAAAATCAAATGTTTTTAATATCTCAATATGAAGTGGAAACTCCCTTTGCCTTAGAATATGGAGATTGAATATCTTTCATCTGATCATTAACATAACAAAAAGGACCTACATCATCTAACCACCAAAAGGTACTACCAAATGTACTAACATATTTATCTTTCATTCCCACTTTCTTTGTGAACCTGTTGGATAAAATTATATGCATAAATTATATTCTCTAAACACAAACATACAATTTAATATTTCAATCACGTATGAACATTTAATCTCTAAACTTTGACGAAAATATTCCAGAGTAAATATGAAGAAAGTACGGGAGAACCTACTACTGTCCAGACATCATGGTGCAGTAGAAGTCACAGAAAGTGAATGAGAGATGAGCTCTTACTTTAGGTGTCAAAGCCAGAGCACATAGGGCCAATCTTGTGTATAGAAGTAACACAGTATAACTCACAAAACGTCTGTCTTTGTTACTTGCAATGAAACATATCCCCTTATTCCCCCGTGTGTTTCTTAATATTTCATTTTTTAACAATTTATGGAATTTTTTTCTAATTTCAGAGATTTTCCCTGTGGAGTTTTAAACCATTTGTTGACTATCTCTAAAGCATCTGAATACTTAATGAATTGCCTAGAGGTTATGCACTAATTGTCATGGCAAATTTGTATTTCACTTTGGATTTATTATAGGAATCAGCGAACTCATTTGAGTGATATATTTAACTTTCTTTTTATTCTTACTATAAAAGTCACATTTTTATTGAATTTTTTATATACACTTCATTGCCCTCCCAGGCTTGATTCTAAGTCACATGACCTTTTAGTTGTGGAGGTTTTCACTGTTTATTCTTATCATAGTTGCCATTGCTCAAATATATATGTAATGCATAGCACAACTCTTATCAGAGAGATACAAAACAGTTTAATGTTTAGTGTTTTACACTGTAAAATTCTTTTCTGTTGACATTTTTCCTCTAATTCTGATGACCATACAATCATATCATAAACATATATTATTTTCAAAATATCTGATAATGGACACACACACCACCACCACCACCACCACCAGTAGGTGGAAATGTTTTCATTACTTATACTCAGATTTAATGTTTAGATGTATGTCAACATTTTATAATTTTGTAAGAGATTTTGATGTCATTTTGCATTTTCATTGTGAAACTTCATTAAATCAGGTTCTGTAACTATTCCTGAAAGCTCCTATTTTGTGACTATGTGTTGCTCAGTTTTCTGTGCATTATTAACTTATTTAACAATTTATTAATCAACTAATTTGTCCATCATCTCAAGAATTAATCTTATAATGTAACTATATGATTGCTTTCTATAAGAAAGATAAAAATGTAAAATGTACACACAGAAATGACTTGTGTTTCCCAGCAGTGTGTTGCTTCCACAGAGAAGGCAAAGTGAAACCAGAGGAGATGATGGCATTTTGGATCATGCCTATTTCAACAGACACAGCAAAGAGGACAAGGAAAAGCTGATTTGTGTTTGTGTCTGTGTGTGAGAAAAAATAATTGGGAGATGTGTCAGAAGTTTTGTCCCATTTCATTGGACTTACATTAGCACAAGTTAAATGTGCCAGTGTTTATATTATCATGCAGAATTCCATCAGCATGGGAAGTCACGACAAATGGCAAATAGACACTAGATGACACGCACACTGCATTTTGTAGGGAGCTCTGGATGACCACACAGCAGTCATAAGCCATTTTAACTAACACAAATCATCATCTTGTTCCAAAAACAGTGGCAAGAAACATTTGCACTTCATGTAAAAGGAAGTTTTCTATTTTAGTAATAACTTGGTCAAATAATTGCATTTATATATGGAAACTTTACTTTGTGTGTCTATTGCCATGTGATATGCCTTTGTAATTTTTCATTTTAGTGTGGTTTGAAGAAGTAATTTTAATCTTCATTGTATATAAGATTACAAGTATAGTAAAATAAAAATTCCATAAGAACAGGAGGATCAAAAACCCAAAGTCATGCTCAGTTATTAAGCAAATTTGGAGCCAGCCTGGGATACATGGGATCCTATGGCAAATCAAATCAAAACAAAACAAAACTTTGTAGTCTTTACGCATACATATGCCTTTGGTACACTGAAAGTGTTAATACCCTTGGTAAATATTGGAGAGATGCATGTATAAAAAACTTAACTAATCATTAGGAAAAATTTTTACATAAATAAACATTGAAATACATTCATATACATCAAATGATAACTAATATACTATTTAACACATAAAGAGAATACTTTTGACATTAATCTAAAACTACATCGTTTTAAAAACAATTCATTTTCTTGCAATGTTATTTGGAAAAAAGAAATGACTAAATGGTTTAATGTTTCCATGGTCTTTATATTTGTAAAAAGTTACTAAGGATAATTGTTTGGGGGGATGCTAGGAACAATTGACCAGTGTTTTGTCCATACTTCTTAATAGCTTTGCCATTGAACTACATCATAATTTCATTTGCATAGAAAGAGGGTTGTCTTGTGTAGGTAAATTTTACATCTGAGCGGCTCCGCTTCTGGCTCCCTCCTCCCACCATCCTTATGACAAACATAGATAATATTCTTTCCCTACAGTTTAGGAGAAAAAGGGAATTTATTGGGCTAACAGAGCATAGGGTGGTAATGGAGGTAACTTACAAAGGTGTTGGCAAACATTGGCTTGCTACATCCTGGCCAGAAACCCCTGAACCTCCGTGGTCACCCAAGACGATGAAGGTCACCCACTCTTTCTGGCTTCTCCAGTCCCTATCCTTACTCCCTCCCCCTCATGTAGATAAAGCCAATTGATTGGGTGGGGTCTGTGAGTGATTCCCTCTGCCCCTCCACTCCTACAGAGGGTTTATAGTCAAATTAGTTTGTGATGACTGAAGCAAGTGGGTGAATCCCAGATGGAGGAGAAGGCATCTGTCCACTGCTTGCCAGTCTAGCTTGCCACATGGAGGACAAGCACATCCAACATCTTGTGCAGCCCCAGACAATCCAGCACTCACAGAACTCCTTCCTCCACCTCTAGAGTGCTACAATTATTGTTTTTTAACCATAGCAATACTTACATGAAAGAACATTTTTTACAAGTGTATATGTGAGTTTGTTTTCATAGAGATTTACCATCACTGCCAGTAGTAAAATGCTGGGTAAATGAAGAATATGATGAATACATTAATTAAATCATAATATGTGTGAATTTATAAAATTATATCCAAATTTTAAATATCAATAGAGAAATCACAGAAGGGCAAAAACATTTGAAAAATTAGATTTTATAAATGTGCAATTAAATTATTTTTATTGAAAAAAAGATAAATAGGAGAATGATTTTATAGACGAGACAGGGATGCCAATAAGATTAGGTCATTAAAATTAATCTGGGTCTTCCTGCTGAACTCAAGCACCACTGGGTTAGAACCCTCCCACCCAATGCCATCTTATGGTTGGTCATGAGCCAATGTTCCTCAGAGGCTGGTATCTGTCTCATTAATCAGGAGCATATTCTTCTCATGAGTCTATGTACTCATGGATGGTGGTCTGGATAAACTGTTACCAGCAGATTACTAGAGAGGGGCCTGTGGGTGTAAGAATTAAGAGAGTTGTAAAGGGAGTGAGAACAGATATGAACCAGAGGACCAGGATGAGTCCTGAAAACATTTGTCCGGTGATTCTAATGCCAGTTGTATAATTTTTGAAAAAGGTCAGCTAAAGTCTTCCTATGTCTCTGCCCAGACCAGACTAATTTGCACAAAAGCAGCATTCCTCCTTTAAGACAGGAAAAATGCTCCTTTTTTAGCTTTTAGGAAATCCTACGCCTCCTATTTTGGGCTGTGACTGCTCCTAGGTAGCATACCTGATGCTGGATTCCTATCAGGGCTTAGGAGACTTCATGAAGGCTTTCATGTATATTTGAGATAAATCATGGTAGCATGTTACTATATGGCTATTCATTCCTGTGCCAACACCTGCTGTTATCTCTGAGGCCACAAATACATAGATTCTCTTTTTGCTTGAGTGGTCCATTAAGGCCTGGAAAGCTCTGGATATTAAGAGCCATGTCTCCATTTGGGCATAAGTCTACTAGATTTGAGTAAGAGTTTGAGTTCCCCAGGAGATCATAAGAGGAGCTGTCATCAGGCAAGGGCTGACTCTAGAGAGAACTGCTTCTCTGAAATGAGATGGAGACCTGAGATCCTATCTGATTAAAATGTGAAGGTGTGTTGTTCTTGTGGTCCTGGAACAGACATTAATCTGGAAAAAAAAAATGAATCCAGTAGCTGAGACCCGATTGCTAAGTAGCAGCTTGGCACTGGCAAAGTCAGGAGTCCCCAGAGGGGAAAGCTGAACTCTGGTAGTGAGTGTGAGGGGTGCAGTGCTGCCCACAGTGCCCCCTCTTGACTTAGCTCTCAGCTACTCGGTTTCAACACCAAGTGTGAGGTATTTGGGAGGAAAATAATAGAAAGCGTGAAGGAGATTTGAAAAGTTGTCCTTCAGGCACATAGAGAATGTGAAGAAAGAGGTTCCCACCTCTAGACAAAATGAGGTCCTGCGCTTGAAGATTTCTGAGGGAGGGAGAGATCCTGAACCAAGAGGAAGCAGGTTGAATTAATATGAGCCCTGTGCTATGTGACAGAGGTAGTAGAGCTGGGCTTTAGGCTAAGTGACAAGCTGACTTTAGAATGAATGAACTATCTCATTCTATTTGAAATCTCAACACATTTTGGTTTTTTTTATTTATTTTTGCTTCTTCATTTAAGGTACTATTAAAATATGACCTCATTTATTGTATGACTTTGCATGTTCTTTTGATTTTCATTCACATTTTTAAACTTTCATCTTTCTGTAAAAAAGCTAAGAATTGTTTTTTGAAGCATTCTGTAGAATATAAATTAATTTAGGGTTACATCATGTAAACTGATAAATTGCACCCAATAATAAATATCTATTGTTACTTATCTCTGTCCAACTTATATTTTGTAGAAAAGCAGAATATTTCTGAACATATGTGAACTCTGATGGAATTTTTTGTATAGTTTTTGTCAAAAAAGAATATAAAATATTGGAACTAGAGAAATGGCTTAGTGGTTACACATGCTTGCTGGAGCTGTACAGAACTGGAGTCCAGTTCCCAGAACCCATATCAGGTGGCTCACAACTGCCCGGAACTTTAGTTCCTGGGCTCCAACATGCTTACTGGCCTCTGTGGGCACCTGAACACATAAACACACAGACACATATAAAAATAAAAAATGAATATTAAATTGTTAAAAATATTAAATATAAGTTATAGTATTTACCTCTATACAACACCATACATGTATATTTTACTATTCAAATGGAACATTATATTCACATTTGATCATCTATACAAGTCACTTTGTAGGACAAACTATTTAGAAATAGAGTGTAGTCCAACTTCTAACAGTATGTCTGTTTTCTCTAATTTGTATTATCAAGTTGATGCTAGTAGTTTTAAACTAAAACTATTGTGAGAAAAAGCAGAAGAGAGAACAGATCTCCTTTGTCAGAGAAGTTATTTTATGCATGTGCTAGTTTGTTCTTCACTGCTGTGGCAAAATACTTAGACCAATACCAACCTGGGGAGGAAAGGGTTTATTCAGCTTATAAAGCATATTGACTATGATTTGAGGGAATATATTATTTTTGGTACGTATTAGTTGTACAGAATGGAACACATCATGTAACATTTTCACACATTTGTGTAATATTATTTCTTCATATTTACTAACCACTGCTCTCTCATTCTCCCTTCCCTCCCCCACTCGTCATCTTCTTTCCAAGTAAACTTCCTTGTAATTTCATAGTTTTATAAAATCTAAGCCTATTATTTTTAAGCAAGCGTTATTCTCATTTTAATTTGGAAAGGTAAGGAAATTTCACCATCCATGAGACAAAGGATATATGGATTACGAAACCAAGTACCAAGGGAGCAAAAGAACAAATTCCTGGAACCTTTCTGGCAGAAGTTCAGAAATTAATGTTTATTAGTATATTAACTTACATATACATATACACATACACTTAATTAGACAAAATCAGATATTGTATTGAACCTGCAGGCTGCCTGCAGCTCAGACGTAAAAGTACAATTATTCATGAAAAGAGAGGACTGCAAATCTGATGCCTATGGTATGGGCCCTGTGAACCGAACCACGAAACTCATTTCTTCACATGATCACCCTTCACTTGCCAACCTCATAACATGATCACAAGTGATTAAATAAGATCCACAGAAGTGTGTCAATCATAGAACAAGAACGTTACTTGTAGGCAAAGAACAAAATCTACATAACACACACACACACAATGACAGTTAGCAGTCCACTGTATTGATGAGAGGGCCACAGGAACATTTTAAATATTCTTTTATGCAGTATATACTCTCTGATGCATATTTGTATTTTGATAAATACGTTGTACCACACAAAAGAATTTAATTTTTATAATGAATTTCTTGCCTTCAATGAATCCAGAATTATATACAATATTGTTCACAGAGAAATCTGTAGGATTTTGGCATTGGAAAATGCCCAGTACATATTATGCACTGCATCTCTTTGTACTAGATAAACATTCTAAAACAAAAGACAGCAGATTCTGATCCAATTTTGATTTATATAACTTACATCAATGCAGCTTATAAGGCAGAAAAATGCTCAACTTCTTCCATGTCCTTTGTAGGGCATGTTTTACATCTTTATTTCTCAAGCTATAGATCAAGGGATTCAACATGGGGATAATCAGGGTATAAAAGATGGAGGATATTTTATCGGTATCAAATGAGTGGTTGGATTTAGGCTGCACATACATAAATATCAAAGTCCCATAGAAGACTGTGACCACTGTGAGGTGGGACCCACATGTGGAGAAAGCCTTGCGCCTTCCCTCAGCAGACTTCATCCTGAGAATGGCTATGAGGATGAGTAGGTAGGACACAAGGACAACCAGGAGAGAGGACATCAAATTCAAAGCAGCCAAGATCAGAATGATCACTTCTATTTCATGAGTATTTGAGCAGAGCAATGATAATAAGGGGATGCTGTCACAATAGAAGTGGTTAATGACATTATACCCACAAAACGATAACGTGAAAATCTTTGTAGTGACTAAAAGAGACACAAATGTACTATAGAGATAAGGAATTGCCACCATCACCTGACATACTCTTCGAGACATGATGAAAGTATAGAGCAGAGGGTTACAAATGGCCACATAGCGATCATAAGACATCCCAGACAGAAGAAACAGTTCACAAGCAATGAACACAAGAAAGACAGCTAGCTGTGCTGCACAAAGTTTAAAGGGTATTGTATTTTGATCCACAACAAAATTTACTAACATTTTGGGTCCCACGGATGTAGAATAACCAAGATCTGTGAGAGCCAGGTGTCTGAGAAAGAAGTACATGGGGGTTTGCAGCCTGTGGTCCACCATGGTGAGGATGATCATGCCCAAGTTGGTCACAGTTGAGATCAGATAGATGAAGAGGAATAGCCCAAATAATGGGGCCTGCAGCTCAGGGCGGTCAGTGATGCCCATTAGGATGAATTCAGTCACCACTGTCAAGTTGTATTTCTCCATCTGTGGTTATCACAAAATCTGTTCTGTATAGACACAATAGTGAAGTAAATACATTTCAATTTTATCAAATGGGGGATTAAGTGAGGCTAATGTGAGTGTGCTTAACTAAGGCTTGCATAAGGATTTAGATTTCAAATATGGAGGATACAAAGATAAATACTAATAATTTTTCAGTATCTAGAGAAATTTTGCTTCTCTCAACTGGAGGGTGATCTGTGACTTGCATCTATTGGTTAATAGCTAACCAGGTACATATGCCTAATACACAACCCCAAATCTTAATCATATCAGTAACAGCCTTGCTTGGTATAGCACATAATACAGGGAAGCATATATTAAAAACTACAATGTAAGGATGTGTCTCTAAGAACACAGAGCCTTAAGGGTGGGTTAGAAAGGTTGTAGCATTTAAGTGGAGGTCACTATTACTGTAAAAATGATGAACACCAATGCTTCCCGAATTAAAAAGAGAAAGAGAAATGCCTGTCCACAGCAAAACTGTGGCGAAAGATCTTTATGACTAAGCAACACAGGAACAAAGCACATAATTTTCAAACATTAAATTAAATACAAAGGTGGCTTTATGTTTTTAAAATTATATAAAACCTTATTTACATTGCTGTAGCTACATGATTATCTGAGAAATGCAAGCACCTTGCCTAAATTGAGAAAATAAAGAGCTATTTAGATGACAACATTAGAGAGTTTTCTTCAAGAAATCCAATGAAATACTTTAAATACTATTTTTCATGTTTACATTATAGTCAGTTACTTACAATGAAAAGTTAAAAAAAGATGAACATGCTAATTAAAATTTTTCTTAAGATAAAGACTGATTAAAATGTTTATCTCTCTAGGTTTGAATTTCAATAGCACAAAACAAATTGATTTTTTAAAGTTTGCTGTCTTGACTGAAGACTATGGTTTGGTCAATATTCTGACAAAAATTTTCTTAGACCACACTGTGAAATGAAGATCACTTTTCTATTATGATGAAATTGGGTCCTTAAAACTTCCTAATCTTCGCATAATGTTCTCTCCTTAATATGAGGCAGAAATTGCCTTTTTTGTTCAAGAAATTAGGATATATCCTAATATATATATATGATTCTTAAATTTTAAATTGATTTTGAATTTCTTAAAACAGAGTCTAGAATCACTACAGAATCAAGTATTTAAATGCATATTAAAGCAAGACACAATCTACCCTGCTTTAATTTCTGATATTCTTCATTTATTTCTCTTCCTATTTTCTATTTTCATTAGCTAAAATATACACAAGATCACACTGCCAAATACCAAAAACAATCGCTCATATTTAAAGAATAAAAAGCATCATGGTGGTGCACGCCTTTGAAACCAGCACTCGGGAGGCCGAGGCAGGCGTATCTCTGTGAGTTCAAGGCCACCCTGGTCTACATAGTGAGTTCCAGGACAGCTGGGGCTAGAGAGAGACCCTGTCTCAAAAAGACAAAAAAAAAGAATAAAAAGAAAGGCAAAAGAATCTGTCACTCAAGCTGACCATGAACTGTGTCCTCTTAAATCAACCTTTTCAGTCTTGGGTTCCTAGGCATGTCCCACTATGCCACACTTTAAATAATTTTTATCACATAAACACAATGCATATTTCCGTTGTGTTTACTTTATAAATTTATTTGTAAGTATTCACAAATTAATGTGAAAAAATCAGAAAAGGGCATGGCTCTATTCCTGCTCAGAAGTCATGCAAACAGGATCACAGATGGCTCAATGCTGGCAAACCTGGGTGAATTCTAACCCTTTCTGTGATATCTGTGATGCCTGGCACTTTATAGTCCTTCTCTCTTACCTGTACTAAATGTCTGAAAACTCTCTTCAGATTTTTCCGTTTGTTTCTTGGCCTGGGGTGTTAAAGGACAATTTATGGATTTTGTTTTTTTAACTTTTCAGCTTTCCCTGAGGAGTTGCCAAGCAATTTATTATTAGCCTCAAAACTCTTGCATAATGTTTAATGAAATGCCTTGAGATTGTGAACTAAATGACAGAAACCATTTTTATTGCATTAGTTTATTATATTAACTGATGACTTGAGTCAGCTCTCCAAGAAGTGGTAAAAAGACCTCAGGAAGACTAAGATATGCATTACAGAGTAATTTGAAATGTCATGATGTGTCATTTGACCTAAACACATTTATGGATAGATAGGTTATTACGATATGGTAGAAAGGCAGAATGAGCTTAAAGTTAGCCTTGATGGGACTGGAGAGATGGCACAGTGGTTAAGAGCACTGGCTGCTTTTGAAGAGAACCCCAGTTCAATTCCTGGCACACACACGGTGGCTAAAAGTTGTCCGTAACTGCAGTTTGAGGGGATTCAACGTCCTCTTAAGACCTCCACAGGCATTGCAGGACATACTTATGCTTACATATATGCAGGCAATACACTCATACATAGAAAATAAAAATGACAAATAAAATATTTTAAAGATTAGCCTTGAAATTACACAGATTAGTATGAGATACTGAGTGGATCTAGAGAACATGATATTAATGAGATAAACTTTTCACAGCAGGGTGAGTAGTGCATGTTCCTACTTTGTTGAATTATGGAAAACACTCAAACTTATAGAATCAGAAATTAAAAAGAAATCGATAAGGTTTAGGAGCAATAAGGAGATGAAAATAAAAGCTTCACATCTTCTTTTCACAAAATGAAAGAGCTCAAGAGATTGTTGAAAACACACTGCACCTATACTGAACAGTACTGGACTGGACACTATAAACCTCTGATCTAAGCACAAATGAATTTAACAAAAACAATTAGGTGTCAACACATAACACATTGTAAGTCAAATTCACTGCTGGTAGGTGCACTTGGCATCCAATTCCCTCCTACAAAGGTCATTTTGACAGCCTGAGGAAAAAATTCTCCAAATCCCGGTTCGAAGAATTTTTTAATGAGTTTATTGGACTTGCTAACTGAACTTGGGGTGCAGGTTTACTTACAGACAAGCAGGCACCCCCCCATTCACAGCTGATGCTGAAAGCCCACACCCAGACATAAATCCTGTGGCTCTGGACAGCCTTACAAAATGGTGAGGGGCCAGCCTCATGGTTTTCCTAGCTTTAATACCCTTAGTCCCTCCCCTGCAAGTGCCTATAGTCAACCAATTGGCTGGAAGAGGGAAGGGGAATGGCTTCTTTGCAGAGCATGGGAAGGATGCAGTTCCATGGCTTGTCATCACAGGGTCAGAGGAACATCTTCCAGTTCACACTCTCCACCCCTTCTTCTGCATCTCACAATCTTCCTTGAATATCCCTGAGCCTCAGAGGGGGTGGGGCAACCTTTCTCCCATGTAATAGGGCACTGAGCATTTCAGGTTTCTGCATCCTGTTTGTAATGGGCTGATGGCTCAATTTAGTGGCATTTCACCTACTATAAAAACACAAACAGCAAGAAGCAAGAACATGTTAACAGTAAATGCAACAATAGTTCATGGGTAACAGAAATTCTTGGACGGTACTTTAGTAGGTACATCACATCCATCTAACAATACAATTGCCATTGCTTCTCCACTGGGGAGTATAACCTCTCCTGCCACAGGGGGTTGGCCTGGTCTACAAAACCAGATGTGTGTTCCATCCCTAGGAGCAGGCATTAGGTCCAACTGATAATTAGCTGGTTGTACATACACTAGATGAGCCATTATTACACCAGCAGGAACATCTTGCTTTGCATGTTGATAGTGCAGCACACGGGGTCTTTCTTTGAACAGGATAATGGGGGACAATTCTCCCCCATCCATTTGCATAGCACCTTCTGGCACTATTAAAGCCACCCTCCAATGGCAGGGAGTTTCCAGCTTATTCCAAGCTGACTTCTCCCTCTCCCACACTCACATCATGCTGTGTCTTCAGCAATAGGGACTTACTGACCACTTCAGTTGTGTAACCAACATTATTGGCAATTGCCTTTATAGATTTGGGGACCTGGGGTGTCCCTTTGGCCAACTGCTCATAGGAAGGAAACCCACCCCTGGTACTGGGATTTTCATTTAACAACCTTATGGCTTCTGGAAAGGCCTTTTTCCACCACCATAGCTTTCCTTCTGGGCTTAAAGCTTTCAACTGTTACTTTGGCAACCTGTTTTTTCTTTCAATTAACCCTGCTCCTGTAGGATTGTGTGGAAGGTGGAAATACCATTGAACCTGATTATCCTCAGCCTAAGCTTGCACATCTGTACCTATGAAATGAGTGCCTCTGTCACTATGAATTCATCTCTGGCACCCATATATGACACTGAGTTCAGTAAACCCCTTAATAGTAGCTTTGCCCATTACTCTTTTGCAAGGAAAGGCCTGTGTAAGGCCTGTGGCAGTGTCCATGAAAATGGGAGCATATTTACACCCCCTCATTAACTGTTAGGGGCCCTAAATAATCTACTTGCCAGCCTCTCACAGGGGAAGCTGCCTTGTGCACGTATCCCATCATGGCATCCATCCTCTGGGGCCGTAACCAAGAACAAGCCTCGCAGGCCTGGAAAGCCTGTTGGATGTCAGCATATTTTCCCAGAATGCTGGCTGATTTGGCTATTCTCCATCCTGTGTCTGCTCCCCTGTGGCCAGACTTGATATGAATCCAATGAGCTGTTTCTAGGGGAACCTGAGGGCAGATAGCCTTCACCTTGGTGAAGGTATCAACTTCCTGATTCCCAGGGGGACTCACCAGGCGGTGGGCAGCCATATGGTAAACTACCAGGGGCACTAGCTCCTCCTGAATTTAATTATATATTTCATTCCACATTTGTTGTCCCCATAGGGGCTGTCCCATCACCTGCCAGTTTTCTTTCTCCCACTGAGCCATCCATAAGTTTAAACCCTTGAACACAGCTCAACTGTCAGTACAAATTGTAACTGGCCAAGTCTCCCTCATTATTACTACCCATACAGCTCTCAATTCAGCCCATTGACTGCTTTCTCCTTCTCCTCTCTCTAACCATACAGTGTCAGTGTTCATCTGTATTGCCATTGCTACCCATTCTTGTCTGGCACCCCTGCTAGTGCCATCAGTATACCAGGCATCAGCCAGAATTGGAGGAGCCCCTTCTAGCATTCGGTCAGGTATTGCTGGAGGGTGAACTATAGGAAGTGGAGGGAGAGGCTCTGTGCCTTGAAATGACACTGGTCCTTGTAATGCTTGCATGGCATTGGTGATCAGGCTTGCTGATACCACCCCTCGCTGTTGTACATATGCATGCCATCTTTTCAGCATTTGGTTTGGGGGCATCCCTGACAGGGGCTTGGCTAACAGGCCTTCCACCCATACTTTTATGGGATATGCAGTTTTTACAGTAATGGGGGTGGAACCTGTAATTGATTCCACCCGTTGCAATGCTTTGTACACAGCCAGCAGTTGCTGTTCTAGCACTGGGTACCTGGACTCAGCCCCTTCCAATGATTGGGCCCAGAACCCAATTGGGACCATCTGTTCAGGTTGTTGTTGCCAGAAGCCCCAGCCATAGCCTTCATTGCTCCTGGTTATTTCAAAGAGGAAGGGACAAGGAGGTATTGGGGCACACAGCTGCTTAGCTTGCCCAACCAGTATCTTGGCATGCTCAAAAGCCTCTTGGGTCTTTACATCCCAATCCCAAGTAACACCTCTTTTTATTAGATTATGCAGGGGGCAGGTAACCTGACCAAGGTGGGGTATTAAAATTCACCAATACCCGAGAAGTCCCCAAAATACCTGTAACTGCTTAGCATCTATTGGTACAGGTTGTTGTAAGATTTTCTCAACTGCTACACTGGGTATCATGTGAGTTCTGCCTGATTATAAAACTAAGAATTTTATGCTGTACCGGGCCCTTGTACCTTCTGAGGGTTGATTTCCCATCCTTGCTCCTTCGGGTGCACCTGCATGTTTCCCAAATGAGCTTCCAAATCTGTAAGGCACTCAGAACTTAGCATTATGTCATCTATGTAGGGGAACCTCTTTACAGAAGGAGGGCAGGGTTAACAGGGCCAGGTCCCAGGCCACCATCCCATGACAAACCATAGGGCTGTGGATGTAACCTTGGGGAAGTACTCTGAAAGTCCATTGTCATCCATTCCATGTGAATACAAATTGATCTTGGGATTCAGCCGCTAGGGGAATACTAAAGAATGCATTAGCAAGGTCCTTTGCAGCATGGAAGGACTCCATTTCCCACACCAGCTGATCACCAGCAGTGCAAAGTTGGGCATTGATGTATGAATGGGAGGTACCACCTTATTTAACTCCTGGTAATCTACAGTCATTCTCCAGGAGCCATCTGGCTTCATGATAGGCCAAACGGGACTACTGAAAGGGCTCTGGGCTGGGTGGATAACTTCTACTCACTCAGGCTCCTGAATGGTTTCAGTAATTTCATTTCGACACCTAGGCAGCCAGTACTTTTGGATATTCACAGTGCAGTGGGCAATTTGACTGGCTCCCATCTTGCCCACTCCCAAGTAATCGCCTTTACTGTTCGCACCCTCAGCTGAAACTCTCCCACAGTAGTATGTAGGGTTTCACCCAGCAGGGCATCCACCCTTAAAATGTTCTCTTGAAGGGGAGAGATGCACACCTTGTACCTGTGGGTGAGGGGATAATTGCCCACTCCCAGAATGAGTCTAGTCTTTTTTACTTGTATGGTTTTATCCCCATACCTACCCAGTGCTATCCACTGGCCCTGATGTTTTTTGGGATTGCCGTGAAATAGTGTACACTCTGCTCCAGTATCCACTAGGTCCAATGTGTTTTGTATGGGGGGGACATAAATCCTCAGTACGACATGTGGCCTCCAGTCACCCAGTATGGCCCTCACCAATGGGCAACCTTGGCCACCCCTTCCAGGCAGTGGTTGAGGGGCGTCCCTTTCAATGATGCTGCCTTCCTCTGGAGCAGGGGGCATGGTTGGGGTTACCCGCACCTCCTGTTCCCTTATTTCTCTTATTTCTGTGATTAATTTCTAGTCAGGTCTTAAAGCCCTCCACAGACTCACCAGCACAGCATTTGGCTGCCAGTCTGTTTTGTCCCTAGCAACTCCTGCTCTGCACAGATCCACCCACATCCGTGCTCAGGAGACACAGGGGAATCCTTTGCTGAGTGCTGAATTCCAGCTCTTTTCCCTTGTGTCTACTCACTTCAACACCTTTCAAACCCTGTTTACATGTTGGTCTAAATCATTTATATCTGCCAGAGCCTTGCCAGCCTCATACAGGTCACACCAACCATCGGGTTTAGCACTACTACCAAAGCTCCATACCAGTCTCATGGGCCTTGCTGTGTCAGTTTCTTTCTTAAGTCTCCTGTAAACCAGTCCTGTCTGGGCCTGTGAACTGGGCATCAAATACAGCTTCTCTCATGCCCAGTTCCCTCAACAGAGCCTGTCCTTCTTCCATGGTTTTCCAATCACTAATATTCATGGGAATCTCAGCTGGAGATACCCACATATCCTGAATGGCTCATATGAGCCAATCCATCATGGACTGGTTTCCCTTATGTTGCCTTAAATTGTGAAGTCTTTATCTCAAAGAGGGATGAGTGGTTATGTTGCTTAACTTCTCTGCTTCTGTAAAACTTAAATGATCCCATCTGCCCCCATATCCCATAGCCTCACAAGCCAACAGGCTCCTTCATATCTTGTGTAAACGTCTTTCCCAGTTCTAATAGTTCTAGTGCTGAGTATTCTCTGATTACCATGGTCTCCTGCACTGGGCTATTGATAAGACCTCCATCTGCATATTGGACCATGGATTTTCCCTTTCTTTGAATTAGAGGTTGGACCCAAGGGGTATCTCCCACTATCTCTAGGTCACTTCCTTCTTCCTCACTGCCTGACTCTTCCCAGGGGATCCAGGTTTTAGGATCCCAGGATGGGCCTTTTTTTATCATTCTGATCTGGCCTTTTTTTTTCCTTTTGACCTCCTAGATGTAAAAAATGTCATGCCAACACCTCCATCTCCCTTTCTCTCTTATCTAATTACTGGCAAGGTCAGAGGCCAGTACCGAAGAGGCCAGCCTCATATCCTTCTCCCTTTCTAATTGCTCTCTAACACCTTTAGTCTGGCTAAGGCCTCCGCCTGGGACAGATTTCTTATTATCAATAGCAGTGGCCAGGCAACCTGTGCCACTGCTTTTTCGCATTTCTATCCCTTGAGTGCTACTCCCAGAGATTGGAGAATCTGTTCCAGACCTTCTGCTGTTTTCAGGGCCTTTCCATACTCATGTGGTGATCCCCACTGGTCAAGCAGGCATGCCACCCCATACCATCTACAAAATGGTTCCCACCCTGGGATCTCTCCCATCACCCTCAACTGTTTAGAAAGCCTCATCCTAGTTACATATCTCATTGTCCATTGCATTAACCATGCCACTGCAGCCACCCCCACCAAGCCTATGGGAATGGCCTACCAGGTTAACATTTCCTCAGCCCACACTCTCCCTTTACCCCACTTTACTTTGGTTTTTGGTCTCTTTCCACATATCAGGGACATCATCAACGCTCCTCCAAATCTCATTCTCAGCTTCTTCATATCGCTGGGCTATGCCAATTGTAAGTCAAATTCACTGCTGGGAGGTGCATTTGGCATTCAATTCCCTCCAACCAAGGTTCTTGTGACAGCCTGAGGAAAAAATTCTCCAAACCCCAATGTGAAGAATTTTTTAACATGTTTATTGGACTTGCTAACTGAGCTTGGGGTGCGGGTTTACTTACAGACAAGTGGGTGCCCCCCATTCACACCTGATGTCAAAAGTCCACACCCAGACATACAAAATGGCAAGGGGG
The DNA here is from genome assembly GCF_000622305.1 of Nannospalax galili. Lineage (NCBI taxonomy): Eukaryota > Metazoa > Chordata > Mammalia > Rodentia > Spalacidae > Nannospalax > Nannospalax galili. The sequence goes on from NW_008349469.1 coordinate 157,506, forward strand.
CAGCCTAGTGGTTTTCCCAGCTTTTATACCCTTAGGCCCTCCCCTGCAAGTAGCAATAGTCAACTGATTGGTGGGAAGAGGGAGGGGGAGTGGCTTCTTTGCAGAGCATGGAAAGGAGGCAGGTCCATGGCTTGTCATCACAATGTCAAAGGAACATCTTCTGGGTCACACACATCGACTTTAAATCTTGAAAACATATTAATTCAAAGTAACAAGGGAAAAAGTCCACCCTTATTAAAAATCCTGTATGAAATATTCATAATATAACAAAGTGTAGAGATGGACATCAAATCAGAAGGGGTTAAAGGAAATGAGAGGAATCACATAATGAATATGTTGTAACAGAAACATAACTGCACACAGGTGGTGGTTTTCCTACGTTGTGGATTTGCTAATAGCCAATTAACTGTTTGCTTTCAATTTAAATTAATCACTATTGAGGCATGTGAACTTTGCCTGAGTAAACTGAGCAGGGAGGAAAGTTAGAGAAAGAAAAGAGAGATAAATAAAGCTTAGGTGATGTGAAAAACCAGATGGAAATATGTTAGTTTGAAAACCTTCTGAAAAAATGTACATACAGTATCTGACCATGATTACATGTATATACCTGAAGGGTATATAATAAGAAACACAGTGCCAGAGAGGAGAAATCTCTCTTTGAGTTGTTGGTCAGGGTAGTCCATGAGACTCTCCAAATAGCACAGGCTATTGCCACAACCCTTGATTGCCTCCTAGAACTTGAAGGTAAGACCTATTGCTGAATATAAGACATACTTCAGACACAGGTCATTGAGCAAAGGAGCTGGAACTGTTGAGGAAGCCTCCTCCCTGAAGACTAGCTCTCAGCATTCTAGAGGATAGTATGAAAGCTGCAAAGGGAGAAACATCACTCACCAGAGTTTTAACACATGATAGCCACAGCATTTGCAGGCACAACAAACTACACCAGTGCAGTACTGGCACTTCTATCTTGGGGTAATCTACAGCTGTCTATTTGAACTTAAAGCCCAGTCAGTGGGAAGAACTGAGATGTGTCATAAATATATCCAAATATAGATGGTTAGAGTGGTCATAGATCCTAAAGAAAACTGTCCTGTCATTCCCATAGACAAATATAATTTCTTACTATATGCTGTGTGAACCCTTATATATACAGACAAGTATATTATTTATCACCCATAAAAGAAACTTCTTTTTAGAACATATTGAGACTATTACAGAGTTAAACCTTAATAAATAAAATGTATGTCTTGGGGCCTGGAAATTTACTGGTTAACCTCAGAAATGTTGAATTAAGAAGCCACCTGGTGGTGGAATTATTTGGCTAGAGATGGAATCCTTCAAGTAATTGATGTTAGGTTATCATATCACACTCATTAGGCTGGCTTATCATAATACTAAAAATTGCCTTCATATTAACATTTTCCAAATTGTTTAGTCTATTTCTTCCCAAGTTAGAATACACATACAGAAGACATACAACGATGACTTGAAAATTTGCGATTTTTAAGTGTCTCTCCAGAGTTTTTATACCTAGTTGAATATTTTATTCTTCAAAATAGTCACCTACATGCCCATCTCAATAACTGTAAAGACCCAAGAATTAATATGATGAGGACATGTAAGTTTAAATAAAGATCCCATACCTTGAAGGGCCCTTAAGCAAGTGGCTGACAAAAGGACATAAATGCATCTAGAAATTCTACTTTGATAATTATATCTCTAGACTTTAAACACTTATTTTAAAATACACATTAATGGCAAAGCTTTGTAGTTTGAGGTACATTTGATTGGTGTTAATTTATATATAACAAAGATAATTCTAACATAAATATACGTATATCCATGCTCAGATGCCAAGGAACTCAGAAAGTAGCCGACTGTGACTAGTAATAATCAGATATATAGAGATTAGAAACGCATGTGCATCTTAGTGTCGATTGTATTAAAAATGAATTTTTCTGTAAAAAAGTAATTAATTAATTTTAATTACATATATTAAATAAAACTTTACAAGCTAATAATAAAAATATCAGTAATAAAATTATTTTTAGTTTGAAATACTCATTTTATAATCTATGAGTTGAGAGTATCATCTATTTACATATTTTAAATAATTAGTGTTTTTATCATAAAATAATTCACAGATATTTTGTAGGTTTAGATGCACTACCATCTTTCCATGAATCCTTCTCTCATTCAGTTCTTTCCATTACCAGGCACACATACAAGCCAACATTTAAATCTGTCAATTTATAGATAAATAAGAATGATATGTTTCTACACTTAAAATTTGGGTTACTATAAAAATAGCAGATAACAAATAAGATTTGTTAAGATTATTCTGAATTTGTGCTTTCTATGGCTTTGTTATGAATTACTTTAACAGAGAACAATGAAGCAGTGCAAAATTCTAAACAAAATAATTTTGAATTGAACTTAAACAGCTATTATTTTTTGCCTTACAAATATACAGTGTTAGCACAAATCTGCATTGTGCAGAGATATACAAACATAAATGACAATTATTTATTGTTGATATTTGAAGGATGAAATTCCATGACATAAATGATCCTCTAAGGGAAGAAATCATTTGTATTACCATTAAGTTTATCAAACTTATTTTAGAAAAACTCCCTTTGTTTAATCCTTTGCATTGATAATATTGACTTCTATCATAAATAATGGGAAATTTTGAAGGACAAAGTAAATTGAAAACTATTAACTTAAAATTAACAAATGAAATGTAGATGAACAAAAAGAGACTAATACCACCAAACTTGTATTTTAGGCCAATATATCTTTGCATTGACAATGAGGTATGGTAGAAATGGGGATGTGGGTGAGCACAGCAGAACGAATTCTTGTAAGTTTGTTCATGGAATTGGACAATGTGGAAGGAAGATAGCTATAAAATTGCAAATAGTGTAGGGATTAAAGAAATTTGGGACAAAGGCTGAATAGGAGCCAGACCAGTACGAGTTCCTATAATACTGATTTCAGAAGGAGCCAGACGTGGCCTATCAGTTCTATATTCTCTCATTGAATGTGTGTGTTTGTGTGTGTGTGTGTGTGTATGTATGTGTGTGTGTGTGTGTGTGTGTGTGTGTGTGTGTGTTTAAAACAGAGTCTCACTCAGTGTACTGTAGCTGGCCTGGAACTCACTCTGTACCCCAGATAGGCCTTGATCTCACAAAGATCTCTCTGCTTTTGCCCCATGAGTGCTTGGAATAAAGGCTTGTGCTATCATACCCACAATCCTTAAAGATAACCTTTAAATGCTCAGGATATGAGTATTTAAAAAATGGATTACATTGCTGCCAAATAGATGATATAATAACAGAAACAAAACCTTTTTATACAAGCTAAATAAACCAAAGTGTAGACTGCGTCATAAATACAAGGGAAGAGCAAAGTCTTCTGAATTACAATAAGTTATCAGTGACTGCAAAGAAATAGGTTTGAGATTCCCAAGAGACAAACTGCTTAAACTTTTTCAGTTTTATTATGTGATTTTTATTTAGCCATTGCGATAGAACTATAAAATTCTTTAAAGTTGTAAATATCAAAGAATGTAAAATATCATTTAAATACAAATCAAATATTAAAAATATGGCAGATATTATGTAAATATATGTCTGTGTAAATCTGTATATTTTTGTATATCCCAGGTAGCCACATTTCTTATGTAATTACATGTATAAATATATATCATTATAAACATTAAAAAGGTAGTACAGAGCTAGAAAGACTGGCTTCTTTCAGAGATCCTATTTTTGCTTCCCAGCACCCACACGGCAGCTAACAACCATCTGTAACTCCAATTCCAGGGGATCTGATGCCCATTTCTGACCTTCGCATGAATTGCACATGAGTGGTTCATTTACATATATTCAGGCAAAGCACATGTAAACACAAAATAAGCATAAATTAATAAAATATATATAATGCAGACTTACATTTAAAACAAGGCAGCAGAAGTTAACCATGTCTTTAAATTAATGTACACAAAGAGCTGAAATATATGAATAAATGGAATGGAATAGTTTCACAATAACTCTTCATATTTATTTATAGAATATCACTTTGAAAGAGTTCCATATAATGTGGGGCTGGAGAGATGACTCAGTGGTTGAGAACACTGACTGTCCTTGCAGAAGGCCTGGGTTTGAATCCCAGCACCCACATGGCAGCTAACAACTGTCTGTAATTACAGTTCCAGGGGATCTGACATCCTCTTCTGTCTTCCACGGGCATTGCATGACACAGGTGCAATTACCTACATGCAGGCAATACATGCATATACATAAAATAAAAACAAATAAAATAATAAAAGCAGAAATAGCTTCATATAATGTGTGAAAGATTTTATTCATGAATCAGTGCTTTTCCAAACACTTTTTTCATTGCTTGTTTCACATCATTGTTCCTCAAACTGTAGATGAGAGGATTCAACAAGGGAATCACAATGCTATAAAATATCGACACTATCATGTTATGTTCCAAGGCATATGTTGAACTTGGCCTCACATACGTGAAAAGAACTGTGCCATGAAAAATGGACACACCAGTTAGGTGAGAGCCACAGGTGGAGAAGACTTTCTGTTTGCCTTCAGCAGAGCGTATCCTCAGAATAGCACATAAAATGAAACCATAGGAAATTATGACTGTCAGGATGGTGACTATCTCAATAGACCCAGCACAAAAGAAGAGGAGAAGCTGGTTTATGTGGGTGTCAGAACAAGAAATTGCCAAGAGAGGAGGAATGTCACAGAATATATGACTGATTTCATTGGATCCACAGAAGGACAGACTGAAAGTGGCCACTGTGTGGATAATCGCATGGAGAACTCCTCCAGCATAGGAAGCGATGATGAGTGGCACGTAGACTCTGGGCGACATACTCACTGCATACAGAAGTGGGCTGTGAATGGCTACATAGCGGTCATAAGCCATTGCTGCCAACAGAAAGCATTCGGTGGTTCCAAAAGTAACAGCAAGAAACATCTGTGCTGCACATGCCAGGAATGAAATGGCTTTTTCCTTTGACATAAAATCTACTAACATTTGGGGAGTGATAACAGAGGAATAAAAAGCATCTACTGAAGACAGCACACTAAGAAAATAGTACATGGGGTTGTGCAGCCTGGAATCCCCAGTGACCAATACAATCAGTCCTAAATTTCCCAAGATAGTGAAAAGATAAATCACTAGAAACAGGAAGAAGAATAAGATCTTCAGATCAGGGTTGTCTGTGAAGCCTTTCAGTACAAAATCAGTCACTTCTGTGATGTTCTCCATGTTGAAAACTCAGAGAAGGAAGTTGAAAATAATTATCAAATAAGGATAATTTATGTTCTTTTGAAAAAAATCTACAGCAGTTTAGATCTAAAGGTGATAGGCTATGTCTGTATGTTTGTGTTTACATACATACATACGTACATACATACATACATACGTACATACACACATACAAACACACAGGCAGTGTGAGAGTGAGGGTGCATGGATGTGCACACATAGGAATACATATTATATGATTTTTTCAAGAAGTAGTGCAGAAGACAGTAACATGATGGATCTTTCAATCTTAATATGCCACTCATTACAGAATTAATTTGAATATATGGCTATTTACCCAGTGTCTGAAGTTGTGGCATTTCTTTTTTTAAAAGTGTATGAGTATTTTTCCTGCATGTATGTAAATTCACCCATGTTGTGGAATGTCCATAAAGGCCAAAGTAGGTGGCAAATCATCTGGAACTGGATTTATAGATGGTTGTTAGAGCCATTTGAGTGAAATGGACTCAACCTAGGTCCTCTGCAAGAGCAGTCAATGCTCTTAACCACTGCATTATCACTCCAGCTCTCTGAAATCATGGTATTTCTTAAACAATAATGTCAACTATACAATATACAATTCAATTATATTTTACCTTTCTAGTTTAATCACACTAGACCACAAAAAGGTTCAGGTACAACAATCTGCTATGACAAAGAATCCCTTGATGTGCTAAATATGGAGAATGTATTGAACTAGAATCAGAATTCTAAATTGGTCAGGGATTCTATAGAATGATTTGGCAAAACCTACACACTAGTTACCAATGAAAATTAATACTAACTAATAAAATTAGAGAATGAATTGAGACAATGTTAACATTGAAACTTTTAAAAATAAAGTATAGAACATACTGTATTAGGTGGGTTCTTTGGTGCATCATGCACGGGGTAATTTAAAAGATACCATAAGTTTTTCATTTGTGAGCAATTTATAACAATGAATTACTCTTTTTTATAGGGATGTAAGACAGGATCTCTGCTTATAGCCCAGTTGGCCTTGACTTCATGATAATAATTCTCAGACTCCCAAAAGCTGAGATTACTGTGTATGCCACCACACCCAATTCTCCATGAATTATTTTTCAGATAATATACACTTAGATAGTATAATCTTTAAAAATACATAGTTTCCAGTTAACAGAATATTGGATATATTATAATGGATGAGCTCACATTTGGGGTAAATGATGAATAGGAGCAAAGATTCTCAGGATTTAGATTTTCCTAATACAATGAAGAAGTAAAAGTCATACTAGAATGAGGAAATCAACATTAGTATACACTCATATCACTCAGGTTTGCATGACAAAGTAAGTATTATTCTTAATGATTGGGCATTGAACAATATCTGCTCAGCTCCTAAATAAAGTAGATCTACTTCTATATAGGTAGTTTTAGTAAAAGTACAAAATTCCAAATATATTAAGCACAGTAATAAAATAATAAATTTTCCAGGAGATAGAAATGGTATCACAAACAAAAATTTTTGTGAACATTACATTGCTTACCTTACTGCAAATTTCTAGGTTAGTAATTGCTAGAACCATTATTAAATCCAAGGTCTCCATCACACTGCCTTCACTTTATAGGTTATTATGAGACGCTATTTTTATACATGCCTTTATTGTGCAAATGGACTCCTCATTCATTTCTCCCATGAAACTGAAGCAAATCCCTAGTCTTAATGTACTTGAATATTTTTAAATAATTAAAATTGAACATTTTTAATGAAATAGTCATCTCAATGAAATCTAGATTGTACAGCTATGATATAAAATAAGAATTTTATTTTTTTCCTATCTTACTGAAATTTCTCCAGATAATTTAATATGCCAATTATTTTTTTCTCTAGTCATACAGTAATGACACATATTTCCTTTGAGGCAACATCATCATCAGAAAATGAAAACACATACCCTGTAAAGGAACACCGTTTTGTATGAAAGCCTTTGTTTGAATATTTTTTTGCTTTCTGCTTTTCCAAGAAGCTTTCTTTTTAAGACCTAAGGAAACCTGTCGATAGGTTATTTATTGAAGGAAATAAGAGAAGGTTAAAAATTACAGTGTCTCATATGCTTTGCTTAGTAGTGAGGTTGTTTATGACAAAATAACATATTGGTCCTTGAAGCACTATGTTCTATCCCCCAACAGTCCCTCAGATTGTCTGAAATATACTCTTACCCAAAGAACATCAAATGGAGGCTTGTGTTTCCTGTGAATACAGCTAATTTAAATTGTTTACACCCACTTGTGCAACTCTGATGATGCTCAGAGGAGACACCCCAAGGGGCATATTCCCCAATTATACAGTGGTTCAAAATAATAACAAAATGAATTATTTCATTAAAAATTGCAATAAATAGTAAATGATTCTGTGATAAGCACAACCCACTGAGGTTTCTTCCACTAATGGATATATAATATACAAAATAACAGATTGCATTATGAAAATTTCATACATGAACATCATGTACATTGATTATGTTCAACTCCCATTAACTTCTCTCCTGATAATCACATTCCTGTTCTCTAATATTCCCTTTTCTGTTGACGTTATATGTACATGTGTATATACTTTATATATGTAATATATAAACATATGCATGTTATATACATACAGAAGCACAAACATATTCCATATGAGAGAAAACATTCTCTCTCTCTCTCTCTCTCTCTCTCTCTCTCTCTCTCTCTCTCTCTCTCTCTCTCATTTTGTTTAACATGAAGTTCTCCAGTTCTCTGATTAAGGGTGAGAGTGGCAATTGTCTGTGGGTATAAATATAGATTTAGAAGGCAATTTGACATTATGTCAGTTTAGCTACCCAGTAGAGTTCAGTACCAGATATTTAATGTCTCCAGTCATGGGATTTGAACAAGTCTGCCATTCCAGATATGAATTCCCTGCTGTGGACTGTGTCTGAAATCAGTAACAGAATATTTTGTTACGGTATTCTCACTGTTGTACAACTGGGTACATGTTTCCTGGCATGTCAGTATCATAGGTCATAGAGTGAGAGCTGGGTAAGGTCTCTGATGCTTTTTCTTCCCAGGCAGCCTGAACACCACCCTCTGGCACTATGAAAAATAGCCATCAAGGAGAGCGTTCAGCTGTTTCACTTTGATTTGTCTATTTCACACTATCAAAATAAATGGTGTCTTACACAACCAGCTCTTATCTTCGATTTCCACTGGGCAAATTACAGGAGTGGCTAGAGCCTTATTGTTTTGGTGTCTTAAGGGCTCTGTGACCAAAAAAAAATTCATAAGGAAATAATCCACACATTAACTAGGGTATTTGTTCAATGATTCATGCCTTGCAGCAAGAGGTTGTTTTTTTGATTTTTTTTTTTTTTTCAGCTAAGGAAAGCATCTCCCATCCGACTCTTTTTAATATAAATTATACTATTTTGGCGTGGTTACTAGACAGTAGATTTCCATATGATTTTTTATATTAAAAATGAACCATAATGACTTATTTCTTGCAGTTCGAATTCCTATTTTTTAATCTCTTAGGCCATTTGTAATTCCATAGTATGGATTTAAAAGTATGTGGTGCCAGTTGTACAGAGTATTGTAATTATTTCTTTTTCCATTCTTTCAATTACTAAAATTCAGGCAATTCAGATCAGAGGTAGCATTTCCATTAAAGAAGACTTATGCAAAACAAAATTAAACAACATCAGAAACAAACAACAACAACAACAACAACAGCACAACCCCACTGTGCACTGAATGGGAGAGATAGGACACCCAGCTTTGCTCAGCCAGAACTTTGGTTACAGAGTTTTCATGACTTTATAATGCACCTTTCATTTGGGTTAACCCTCTGTGCTGGTTGTTTTTAACTCAACACAATTTCCATACACCTGGGAAAAGGAGTATCAGTAATGAATAATCTAGCTCAGATTAGCCTGTGGGCATGTCTGTGGGTGGTTGTCAAGATTGTTAATTGATCCACCCCACTGTGCGCAGCACCAGTCCCTAGAAAGCATCTTTGAAGTGACCGAGAATGAAAGAAGCTTCCTGGGCAGCAGCAAGTGGCAAGAATGTGTTTATTCTTGTTCTCAGCTGTAGATGCTATGTGACTAGCTGCTTTGAGTTCCTGCCTTGAATTCCCTCCAATGAAGGGTGTTACCTGGAATTATAAATTTAAAAGCCCCTTTCCTCTACTAAATTCATTTGGTGAGGGTGTTTTATCACAGCAGGAAGTGAAGAAAAAATACACTCATATGGATGCAGAAAAAAGAGGAGTCATTACATTAAGTGTGTACCCCTGGTGATCCCTTTATGCTGCAATGCACAGTTCTAGTCCACAAGTGGCCCTGATTAAACTAAATAGGTCATACAACAAAACTTCAGGTCATCAGAATGGGAAAGAGACAAGTAGAATGGAAAGGCTGATAGCGGTAGGAGGGAAATAAAAGAAAGTGGGGGAATAGTAAGCAGATTACATTATACATTAATGAAAAATTGTCAACTAACAATACAAAATGTGGTAAGAAGAAAAATGAGGAGGCAAGCAAGTGAACCTTCTAATATCAGCAATTTATTACAAATTCCTGTGCATTTAATTCATTCAAAATGAACACTTACAGAAAAAAGTTGAAAAGTCCCTGCATGGACTATAAAGAAAAATTAACTGTTTATAAGAAAATCAAATTACCTCTAAGAAAATTCAAAGATAATATTAAAATGATGAAATATTATATGTAACTGGAATATACAAGAAAGCATGGGATTCTCTGCTTAGATCAAAGACACATTATTTTATATTTTCTTATCTTTGTATTAATTAGATGTGTTCTCAAAGAATACACATGTACAGAAAGCATACAGACCACTCTCTTCCTTAATCTCTTCCATCTCCCACCATATCTACATGCACCCTCCTTCACACAAATCTCTCTTTCAAGTTAACAGTTTTTCATTTTGTTTTGTGACCAACTGAGTTTAATCGCAGTCCTCTATGTGACTACAGGATAAGCTATCTGTTATCTATTAGTGGTTATACAATTAAAGACAGTGATTCCCTCTCTGCCAAAACCTATAAATAACCAATAGTTCAGTAGTAAAGAGAAGGGCACCATGAGCCTCTCCTTCCTTGACTAATTGTTGATATGACCACTTTTCTGTGGGTCCAGTCCACAATGACAGATGTGTGTTAGTTATTTAAGTAGTTGTATGGAGTGTAGAGGATGGCATTTCCCAGCTCTTCACTTTAACTTCCAGGTGTTAGATCTTTCTGCCTCCCTAATTCTCCCACATGCCACTTTTGCATTGTTCCCTAAGCTTTATAAGGGGTAGTATAAATGTACTGTTTAAGGCTCTGTCCATAACAATTTCTTATTCTCAGAAACTTGTATAGCAATGAATCTTTTCATTCATCACTATTTTTGTAAGAAGAGCCTTCTCTGATTAAATCTCAGAGCAGCTTTTGTCTGAGTATAAAGGTCGATATTTAGAAAACAGTTTGATGCTGTGTCTATTAAACAACAGTAATAAATTCTCTTCTTCTGCTGACCTGGGTCGTTATCTGGGATTACAGTACCCAACATGAACCCTCTCCACCCTACTTCCTCAGTGTGATGGGCCTCAAATACAATCAGTGGGGAGAGGATTGCTTCCACCATGTTCAGGCCACAGGGGGCCAGTCATGCCTCGCAGGTTGGCCTTCTTGTTCCTAGGGCTCATTGCTGAGCAAGACTGATGACTGTTTGTCAACTTGCTGATTACCCCCTGGTAGTTTGAATGCTCAGATCCAGCCATAGTTTGAGCATAAAGTAACTGGTCACATTGCACCGAAAGTCAAGATGCAGTTCCGATGCTCATTTGTCTCCTTCTTTTCCCTGCTTGTCATTGGTCAGGACACTCACCTATCGGATGGTGTGTACATTCAGTGTCAGCCTTTCCTTCTCAGTTAAACCTGTCTAGAATCACGCTCACAGACACACTTCTGGATGAATCTACATCCTATGCAATTCTAAATCCAATGACGTAGACAATGAAGATTAACTATCACAATATACCACTTGTCAGTGTAACACTGAAACATAACACCTTACACCATTACACCACCTTACACCTCACACCTTTCACTTTACACCACACTTGCCTCCAAAGTCTCATATTTATTTCATAATGAAAATTGCATTTAGTTAATCTCTAAAAGAACCCAACTTCTTAGCAGTTGAAACACTGTTCAAAAATCCAAAGTCTCTTCTGAGACTCAAAACAGTCTTTAAACCAGAGCCACAATCAAAGGGAAAAAGAAAGTTGTATACTTCCACTGTAAGTAGCCTGAGGTGACCTGTGAAAATGGTTTGCTACTATCTTGATCAAGACAGCCCTAAAAAGTCATGTAAATCAAGAGGTTCGGAACATACAGAGCTCATGGTCAGATTAACTTATACATGAGCTCTCCCTGACATATCAAAATAATCCTCACTAAAAAGGAAAAAAAAAAACAAATCCTAAGCCTGAAGAGGAGGTTGTACAAAAGAAAAAAAATATCCCAGAAGAAACTGAAGAAAGAAAAGTTCATGGACTGAATAAATTGAGCATAAAATAAACATAGACTTACATACAAGTACTGGATGGGCTGCCTAGACTCCAGTGGACACATTTACACTGAAGGACATTCATGTACAAACACTTGAATAATAAGGCTCAGTGTGTATGGCAGAGAGCATAGGAAATTTCACTAGGGGGTTGGGGGAGGCATCAATAAGGGAGGGGGTCTGTATGTGAGTTGAAAATGTTGCATGAAATTTAAAAAGCTCAATAAAAATAAAACATAAATGCAGATAAAAGTAAAAAGAAACTTATATACTTCAAATATTTGGGAGCACTGTAAAAACATTCCCATTTCAAAAGTGAGAAATGAGAACAGAGCAAGAAGTGTTTGGGATTTAAAAAGCCAGAACCCCAAAAGAAAACTTTCCAACCCTACACTTCAGACCCATGTCTGGCAATTCTTTGGTGACATCTTCTGAGCTCCAACAGGCCTGGGTAAGTTCTCTGTTACATTAATTCTATCTGTAATTCCTGTGTCTTGGAAGGATTCCATTCCATACTGCATCTCTACTTTGTAAATATTCTGTAGTTCTGCATCTCCACCACCGTCAGGTATCCTTTGGAACAGGGCTCATCTTCATAGTTGCACACAGTGGCCTTTCAGGGACTTTTGGTAGTGAATTCAATTCTGATGTACATTTACTGAGTTCAGTGGCTTTCTAGAACCTTGGTGCAAGCCTACTTGACCATGAAAATTATATTATATTTTATTTATTTTTATTTTATGTGAATTTTACCTGTACGTATAGAAGTACACATTTGCATGCCTTGTGGGTTTAGAGGCCAGAGAGGGTGACAGAACCCTGAATCTGAATTAAAGAATGGATGATAGTTGCCATTTGGGTGCTAGGAACACAACCTGGGGCCTCTGGAAGAGCAGCAAGTGTTCTAAACCACTGAACTATCTCTCTAGCCCCCATCTGTTCTGTACTGAATGACTGCAAGACCAGTACCATGTGAATATTACTGTCAAATAACTGCCAGCTTGAGGTATAGTCAGGGTTCCTTCTACTGCAGGTCTAATGGCCTCTGTGTACCTTGACAGCTGAACCAGGCAGAGCCCTTCCCTTGACTGCTGTTGTCAAGCAGATAGTATCATATAGAATGTCCTCCATGGGAAGAGAAGTTTTGTACCAGTGTGAATCCTTTAAGCCAGTTCTGGAGAAATAAGTTTTGTTGAATCTATGTATTAGTGATGCTGCTTCTGTAATTAATAAATGATGAGACTCCTTGAGTGAAAGATTAATTTCACAAAGTAACAAAATTATCAAATCTTAAAATTAATAAGTGATGTTGAAAAATATGAAACACTATTTAAACTGACACCTGGGTATCCCAATCTTACAGCAATGAGTTATATTGGAAGCAGTGTTGAATATAGGTATAGCAGCAAAAAAAAAAAATGTGCTTTTGTTCCTGGAACTGGATGATGGGGAAGAAGAGCAACTTCACAAGTGGAAAACAGTGTAGGGGTCAAAAGAAAATTTGATAAATCAGGATAGGGGTCATGCCCATAGGAATTTCAATAAGGATGGATGGGGCTTAGTTCTGGAAAGAATGAATCCTGAGTATCTATTGTACTTTATTTTTGAATTTATTCTTCTTTTGGTATGCTTGAACTTAAATATGATGTTAAAAGTGTAAATGTTTATTTGTTGCTTGCTGAGGACAACTAAAAACATGAGGTCTATTTCTACTCTATAGATGATATGATATGGAAAAGTTTGCCCCCTTATGTAAAGCCCAGGGAAGACACTGAGGAGTTTACCCAAACTCTGAACTAGACTGTGAATAGGTTGCTTCACAGAACTAAGAAAAGAGTCAATTGCTTTAAACTTAAATAAGGCACTAGTAACTGGAAACCAGGTGGTGTGAAAATCTTGGGAGAAGTGATTTATTATTTGATATCTTTGGATTGCAAGGTGGCTTATTAAGCCATTGTGATAAAAGTATAAAACTGTTAATAAGTGAAAATATGAAATCATATAAACTATTATTTAAATGTCAGTAAAAAATACAAAGATAATAAAGATTATATAAGTATATATCTATGTATGTAAAGTTTTGTCTGTTTCATGTAGAAATGATATATATGGAAAAATACATATGAAAATTGTAATAAGCAAACACATGAAATATTTCTTTTTGCATTCAAAACAGGGTAAAAGAAGTTAATGTGTGGTCTTTAATTTTATGTTTGCAAATAATAGAATTATGATAAATTAAAATGAATTTTTTTCATCATTCTTCTTCATACTTACATAAAATGTCACCTTTGTGGGCTGAAGACACAGTTCAGTGCTTAAGAAAAGATCCTGCTCTTCCAGAGGACCTATGTTCAGTTCTCACCCATATCTGGCAGTTCATAACCAACTGTAACACCAGCTGGAGGAGACTCAACTGTGTTTTCTACCCTCTGTGGGTACTGCACTTATACACACACACACACACACACACACACACATACACACACACACACGTAATTAACAATAAAATAAAATTATTAAAAGATGTTCAAATAAAATATATCACTTTAATTTTTCTGTTTCACATATAGGTGAAAAGTATACTTTAGCCTTAAACTGTTCTTTTCCCAAACACCTTTTGCATTGCCCTGTTAACATCTTTGTTCCTCAGGCTGTAGATGACAGGATTCAGCATGGGAATCACTATGCTGTAAAACATGGATACTATCATGTCCTGCTCCAAAGTATAGTTGGAACTTGGTCTCACATACATGAAAATAGCAGTACCATGAGAAATGGACACTGCAGTCAGGTGAGAGCCACAGGTAGAGAAGACTCTTCGCAGCCCTTCAGCAGATCGCTTCCTTATAATAGCAACCAGAATGAAACCATAAGAGATCAGGACAACGAGGACAGTGAATAGCTCAATAGACCCAGCACAGAAAAAGAGCAGAAGTTGGTTTATATGTGTATCAGAACAAGAAATTTGAAGAAGAGCAGGGATATCACAGAAAATGTGTTTAATTTCACTGGATCCACAAAAGGACAGGCTGAAAGTGGCCACTGTGTGAATAACAGCATGCAGAATTCCACCTGCATAGGACGTGATGATAAGTGGCAGACAGACTCTGGGTGACATGATTACGGAGTACTGAAGGGGGCTCTGAATGGCTACATAGCGGTCATAAGCCATTGCTGAAAGCAGAAAACATTCTGTGGTTCCAAAAGTAACAGCAAGAAACAACTGTGCTGCACATCCAAGGAATGAAATGACTTTCTTCTTTGACATAAAATCTACTAACATTTGGGGAGTGATAACAGAGGAATAACAGGCATCAACTGAAGACAGTGCAGTAAGAAAATAGTACATGGGGTTGTGCAGCCTGGAATCCCCAATGACCAATACAATCAGTCCTAAGTTTCCCAGGACAGTGAAAAGATAAATCACTAGAAACAGGAAGAAGAATAAGATCTTCAGGTCAGGGTTGTCTGTGAAGCCTTTCAGTACAAATTCAGTCACTTCTGTGATGTTCTCCATGTTGAAATCTCAGAGGAGGAAGTTGAAGAAAATCATGAAATGATACTTCAATTTTTTCTGAAGAAATCTATACCACTTTGGATCTTAAAGAGCCAATACATGTGATCATGAACACACACACACACACACACACACACACACACACGCACACATGCACAAATAGAGACATGAGTATACTCACAGATATATGCATATTATGTGATTTTTTTCAAACAGTGAATATGATGGTGTCCCAAGTGTCCATGTGCCAGTCATTGTACAATTAGTTTGAAGGATATGTTTATTCACTCAGTATATGAGCTCATGGGGTTTCTTCAACCATTGTTTCTACTGCCCAATCTACAACTGAATGACTTCATAAAATTGACACACCTACAGCATATGAGTTTCAGTATTAATTGTTTAGGTCGTAGTATACAAGGAGAGAGAAATTATGTTAAGATTGAATCTTTAACTAATTATAAATTGAATGAATTAGGTTCACTGTCCATGTAGAGTCATCATCAATCCCACTCTGCAATCAATGATCTAATTCCCCACACTTGACTCTCTTTGAATTCTTCTCTAAGGAATATATAGCTCTGTGGATTTTATGATATTTAAAAATGTGTATCTTCCAGTTATGAATGATATTTTCTATATTACTATGGACTTATGTCTTAAGTAAACAAGGGATTTCAGCTTAGTGTTCTGTGAAACAGGCAGTTCAACCAGGAGAAACCTGGTATAGAGAAGGCTATACTGCCACACACTGACAACATTCAGAGTTATATAGAAATAATATATTTCCTCATCTCCTAAAATTAATATAAATATACTTCGGCAATCCAATTTTAAAAGAAAGTACAGAGTTTTAAATATCCTAAATTTCATAATCAAATACTAAAGTTGTCAGAGAACAGATATTAGATAACACAGATTATTGAACAGCAGCTGCAGGAACAAATTTTATACATATTACATGACTTACCTTATAGCAAATGTTATAGTTAATATTTTCCAAAGCCATGAATTAGTCCATACTCTCCATCATAAAGCATACACTTTTCACATTTATTAAGAAACACCACCTCCTATGACAGACTGCTTCATTGTGCAAATGAGCTCCCCCATCCCCTGCCCAGAAGGGTTCATGCAAAACCCAAGGCTTGATGTACCTGGAGAATCTTAAGTAATTAAAGTGGGAGAAATTTAATGAACTAAGTAGTAATCTCACCTGAATGTTGGATATTATAGTTAGGATGTAAAATTTAAAGTAGTCTTTTTTCCTTATATTAGAATATATGATCCCTGATTCTTGAACATATGAATTGTTTCCTTATATTCTCTACATAGACTATGTTATTCCTTCCCCTAGGGTAATTCATCAGGTAAATGAAATTGTACACCTTAATAAGAAACACTCCTTGCTATACAAAGTTCAACATTTTCTAGATTTTTTTCTTCTTTTCCAAGAATCTTTATTTTTTTTATTCCTTGGCAGGCCTGTCAACAGATCATATTTCAACAAATATAAGCATTGAGCAAAAGAAACAATGTCTAGTATTTGAGTATTTAATATGCAAAATTACAAAAGTATCCTTAAAATGTTAGGTTCTAGTTTTCAGCCATTCCTAAAATTGTCTGAAATTTACTCTTACCCAAGAAACAGCAAATTAATGTATGGATTCATTGTGCATACTGCTAATTTAAATTGTTTATATCCACTTATTCAACTATGAAGTATCCCATGGGTGATACCCCAAGGGGATTATGCCCCAATTATCTGCTAGTTCAAAGTAGCATCACACTAATTTACTGAATAATGAAATAATAAATGCTTTTTCAATAGTGCTACCCTTTCCCATATTTATTCATCTACTTTGATCATATCCACTTCCCTACACTGTCTCTTGTCCCAACTGCTCATGCTGGCCTATCTCCTTCACTAAAATAGTCCCCTTTTCTATTATCATGTTAGAAAAAATATGATTCTTCTGTGGAGTATTTTATTTAATCCCCAAATTCTTCCATCTCCTACAAATGAAATTACTTCATTATTCATGGCTAAATAATACTCCCTTATACATGTCCACAGCATCTTTTTTTTATCTAGTCACTTACTGATGAGCATCTACTCTGTTTCCCTTGGGGGGATGTTGTAAATAGTGAACAATGAACATTAGTGTGCAGGTATTTTTCTGGTAAGATGGTTTAGATTTCTTCAGGAACATATCCAGGAAAGGTTCAGGTGGAACTCTTGTTCTCTGTTTAATTTTTTGATGCATCAGCATAGTGTGCTTTAGAGTGCTTGTACTAATTCAGTTCCCACAAACACGGAGGGGGGCACCTGTCCATACCCCTCCATCATCATCCTCACCAGCATGATTGATATTTATTTACTTGCTGTCTTATGACCATGGTGAGACTCAATCTTTTTTAATATTTATTTTATTATTTTTATTTTGTGTATGTGAGTACATTGACTGCATGCATATGAGTGCATCTGTGTCATGCAATGTTGCAGAAATCAGAAGAGGGCATCAGACTTCCTTGGAAATGGAATTAAAGATGGTTTGTAGCCACCATTTGGGTCCTGGGAATGAAACCTGGGTCTCCTGCAAGAACAGTCAGTGCTCTTAACCACTGAGCCATCTCCCCAGCCCCTGAGATTGAATCTTAATGAACTCATAGTTTGAATTTCTCCTGAATGCTAAGAAGGTTGAAAGTTTTATTTTCATATAGTTATTGGCCGTTCATGTCCCTTCTTTTGAGAACTATCTGTTGGAGTCATTTGATTATTTGCTGATTGGAGTATTTTTTCAGATTTTGTTTTATTTTGCCATTTTGATTTTTGTCTTGTTTTGTTTTGGTTTTTGACTGTCGGTTTATTTGTTGAAACAGGGGCTCCCTGTACACGAGCTGGATTGGGAAATCACTGTGTAAACCATCCTCTCATAGGGATATGCATGCTTCTGCTTCTCAAGTCCTGGGACTAAAGGTTTCAGCCTCTGCTTATATCTGCTGCTTTTTATTGGGGAGATATTTGTCACTGAGATCTGTTAGAAATCTTTATATTTTCTTTTCCACAATGACACAGCTTCTCACCCAGCTGCTACCCACATTCTCTACTGAGGAAAATTATTTTCAAGTCATTTTCCTAGCTGTACTTTGGATGACTATTTTTCTTTCTTTCTTTCTCTTTCTTTCTTTCTTTCTTTCTTTCTTTCTTTCTTTCTTTCTTTCTTTCTTTCTTTCTTTCTTTTTTTGGTAAATAACAATACAAAACAATTCAAAGCCCAAACCTATGACTCTTAATAACTGGATGACATAGCATGTGAAACAATGCTGAACTACGAAATCCCATCAAGAAGGTCTGATATCTTCTTCATTTGAAATAAAAATGTATTAACATGACAGTAGAGACTGTGTTGAAATGTCTGAGTTTTCTATATCTATGATCCCATTAAGAATCAAATAAGAAAATTAAATTAGAAAAAAAATGCATGAGAATTGGGACACATGATTCAATGCCTGGAGTCCAGGAAATTCCCAGGGTTGTACATTGCCCTAGGGCTAAGTAGTACCAGTGAATTTCTAGGTGTTGCCATTTTGGCTTATGCCATGTGGTTAGACAAATCAACATGTCATTAATGTTACATGGGTCATCTGCATTTTGAAGATGTTAATAAGCAAAATAATGGTGGCCAAGTAAGGTGGCTGTCCCCAAGTTGATGATGCCATCAATGAAGATGGCAACCAGACCATGTGATTACCTCCATCTTGGTGAGATCACCAGTAAAAATGGTCACCAAACCAAGGGATTACTTTTTTTTTTTTCTTACAGGAGATAGGACATATTTGTCTCACAGTTCCAGGTTACTCTTCAGCACTGAAAGGAAGTCAAGATGGGGCAGAAACTTGCAACTAATCATGTTATATATATTCAAAGGACAGAGAGCAAAAGATTGATGTGTGGATGCCAGCATTTAGCTGGTGCTCTCCTTTTTTATTTATTATTTCAATTTTTGTGCATTTCATATGATATCATAATCACATCCAGAACCTCTCCAACATCTAAAACCCCTCTGTACCCCACCATAGGGTTTCATTCATTCTGTCACCTATGTTAAGTCCTATGGAGTCATTTGTTCACCCAGATGTGCCTCAATGTGAGTTGATCCATTTGGAATCTATTAAGCCTATCTATAGCCACTCTTCAGGGAAGATCAACTCTCCCTCACACAGCAGTGATCATCTGCCAATATTTTCTCTCCTACTGTTGGGGAATCCTGCCCATTTCCCCAGTTTTAGGCTGGGTTTTTGCTAGATTAGTTTACATGGGTCTTTGCATGCTGTCACCATTGCTATAAGTTCATATGAGCAAATTTCCAGAGTCCTAGAAGATTCTGCTTCCTTTTGATAATGTACCTACACTGGCTCTTACAACCTTTCTGTACCCTGTTCTTCAATGGTCCCCGAGGTATGGGTGAGTGAGATTTAATATAGACGTTTGCTATCCAAGGACAAACACTCTGCAGTCTCTTATCTCTAAACTTTGGCTAGTTGTGGCAATTAGAGACACTTATTCTCTGTGTTTAACAAGTTACAAAACTGTAATAGTGTCCATCTGTTGCAAAAACCTTTCTTGATGAGTGGTAAATAGTATACTTGCCTGTAAATATAAGGATACATATTTAGAATACAATAAGAAATTACATTTGAGGGATATGATAGAGGGTAGAGTTTTCTATAGGATATATGAACTCTCCAGGCATATGAATTTGGCTATATTTACAGTACCACACAGTTCCCAATCCAATTAGATAGCTGTTGATTACCTCCAAGATAAAATGCCACTACTGCACCATTAGAGTTTTGCTGTACAGGTCATTGCTGTGGTTATTAGGTTTTAAAGCTGGAGTTGGATCATCAATTTATTTTTCTCCCTTAACAGCTTGCATAATATCCTCTAGATTAATGAAACCTGGCTTTCAGGGGGGTGCCTTCCTGGTCAAGTCCACCTCTAATCCTCTAAGCCCTGTGTCCTGTGTCTTCAGCAATAGAATCTTACCTTCAAGTTGTGGGAGGTAATCCAGGGCTGTGGCAGTAGCCTATGTTATTTTGAGATTCTCTTGGACAACACTGACCTATAATTCCAAGAGACATTTCCTCTCTCCAGCACTGTATTCCTTGTTATATAACCTTGAGATATGCACATGCTCAGATATTTTATGTATATTTTCAGCAGGTTATTGAGCTAATATTTCCCTCTGATTTTTCACACCAACTAAGTTTTATTTCTCCTCTCTCTCTCTCATTCTCTCTTACTCTCACTCTCATGCTTGCTCTTGCTCTTGCTTTCTCTGTCTAATTTCCCTTCTCCCTCCCCAGTTAAATTATCATCATTTTCCCCTTGACGTTACCTGTCTCCTATTATCCCTCTCTCTTGAACTCCATCTTCCCCTGCACCCTTCTTATTACTTGATTATCCCTCACTCCTCCCTTCCCAGTTAAATTGCCACCATTTGCCCCATTTCCCCCTTGGCAATATGTTTTTCCTACTATCCCCATTTCTCAGTCTAATTATTTTCCTTTATTTCCGTGGTTCCTTTCCATTTGGTTGGCTCCTGCAGTTACATCTGAATATATACTCACATTCAAGAATTTGGTGCTAAGACCCATGGATGAGAGAGAAGATATATCTCTTGTTTTTCTGAGTTTGTGTTACTTCACTTAATATAACTGTTTCTAGTTTCACCCATTTCCTGAAAGCTTTATGATTCCAATATTCTACACCACTAAGTAGAACTACATTGTGTTAATGCATCACATTTTCATTATCAATCCTCAGGTCATGGACATTGAGTTTGTTTCCATTTCTTAGCTATTGTGAAAAGAGCAACAACAAAATTGGAAGTGTACCTCTCTCAACAGTAGGATGACTCCTTTGGAGATACACAAAGGAGTTCTGTAAATAGATCATATGGTGGATTCGGTTTTAATTTTTTAAAGGTTTCCACTCAGTTTTCTGTAGTGGTTGCATGGTTTTGCAAACTTATCAGCAAAGAATGAGTATTTCCCTTTCTCCACATCCTCTCCAACATTTGGTTTTATTTTTCCTCTTGATTTTAGCCAGTCTGATTGGGGTAAGATGAAATCTTAAAGTGGTTTTGATTTACATTTCCCTTATTACAAAGATGTTGAACATATTTAAAGCTTTTTTCTTAGCCGTTTTTATTTTTTCATTTGATAACTTTTTGTTCATCACCTTAACATTTATTTTTACTGGGTCATTTCTTGTTCTTTGTTTTCTGAATTGTTTGTTTATTCTGGACATTGGTCCTATATTTGATATGTAGTTGGTGAATATTTTCTCCCACTCATCAGGTTTCCTCTTCTTTTTATGGTTATTTTTTTGTTGTACAGAGGTTTTTATTTTAATGAAGACCCACTTTGCAATTGATAAACTTAATTCTGAAAAAAAAACTTGTTTGTTTTAGAAATTTCTTTCCTATGCCTATATTTGTTGGTTACTGCTTATGTTTTTCTGGTTTCATAATGAAATATTTGATCTATTTGGTGTTGATTTTTCTGCAGTGTGAAATGGTATAATTTTCTTCTACAGGTCAAGATCTAGATTTGCCAACACCGTTTGTTGAGGATGCTGTGTTTCCTCCAGTGTGTGTTTAAAATTTTCATCAAATAACACGTGGCTGAAATTGCATGCTCTCAAGTTTGATCTTCTCTTATGTTCCACTGCTCAATATATCTGTTTTTCTCCCAGTACCTGACCATAACTCTGTAATAAAGTTTGAGATATGGTACAGTCATCCTCTGAACGTTGCATTTTTTGGTCAAGTTTGCTTTGCATATCTGTGGTCTTTTGTGATTCAATATGAATTTTAGGTGTTTTTTTCTAATTCTGTGAAAAACATCATGGAGATTTTGATTGGCATTGCATTAAAATATATATTGCTTTTGGTAGGATATTCATTTTCACAGTATTGATTCTACCAGTCTATGAGCTGAGCACAGGAGGTCTTTCCATCTCCTTCTGTCTTTCTCAATTTCTTTTTTCAAAATTGAAAAAAAAATTAATTTTACAGAACTTTAAAATAGTTACTTTTATTCCTAGAGTTAAAGGGATAGTTTGGCCTCTTCTTTTTCAGTTAATACTCCTTTAATTTCCTTTTCTCATCTTATTGCTCTAGCAAGAGTTTCAAACACTATATTGAAAAAGAGTGAAGATAATGGACAGCATTGTCTGATACCTGATTTTTTGCGGGAATGCTTCCAGTTTTTCTCCATTTAGAAGACCCTATTGCTGAAGATATAGGACATTTGGATATAGGATTTCGAGTAATGAACCTGAAAATGTCCTGAAAGTCACCTCTCCTGAAGACTAGATCTCATAGCTTTGGAGAGTACTATACAAGCTGCTAAGGGAGAACATCAATTAATGGTCCAACCCCAGCTTCAAGGACTAAAAATGGCATCAACAGCAAACAACTTTGGTGCAGTAGTGGCACTTGTATCTTGGGTGTATTCAACATCTACCTAATTGGACTTAAACGACACTCAATGGGTGGAAATTCATGTGTGGCACTGTAAACCTAGCCAATTACACATGGCTGGAGAGGTCTTAGATCTTAGAGAAAGCATCAAGGCTGTCACGTCCCTGGATAAATGCAGTTTCTTACTATGTGTAAAATATGGATCCTTAAATCTATAGACAAGTATTCCAAGCACCACCCATCAAAGCAACTTCTTTTTCAAGAGACAGAGATAATTACAGAGTTCCACAACTGGTCACATACAGAGATTGTGAATTGCCCAAGCCTAAGTGGCACATCTAGGATGCAAGCTCTGTACCTAAGGCTCATGGAACACAGAGCAAGGGATGAAGAGCGTATTAATGGATCTTTCAGTTTTCATAACTAAAGCTACTTCATGTAACAGAGGACCAGGAATTCTAAAGGTCACAAAGGGAAAAAATGCAGAGAATAAGAGTCTTCAGATTGCAGGTCCTTGGACAGGACTCCTATGTTAAAATCTACCTACCCTGGGCTCAGGGACCATTGCAGAAGAGGAGGCTGAAATATTGTAAGAGACACAAGAGGTACATGGCCATATGTAAATAGTCCTATAGGCTCCTGGGACTCTTATCAAATGAGCCTACAGCAATGGTGTTAGCAAACACAGGATACTTGCAAACTTAAGCAGACAAAAATCCAGCACAGAACTATGCAAATGAACAGCAAGTCCCTACCTTCATGGAAGAATTATTGGCAGCTGATTACTGATGGGTGAGGAAGAGCTGGTCTTCTTAAAGAGAGGTATTCTAGATAGGTTGACTAGATCCCTGTGAATTAACTTGCACTGAGGGACATCTAGGGACACTAACTTGACATGATAAGCCTCAACACAAGTGACAGAATGTATGAACTCCACTGGGAGGGGGGAGTTCTATGGGAGGATGCCAAAGGGAAAAGGGTATAAAGTTGATTTTTTGTATGAAATACACAAAAGTACAGTAAAAATTTTAGAGGAGAATGATACTGATAGTGTGTTTGTTGCTTTAATTATGTTGAGATATGTTCTCTCTGGTCCAGTCCATCCAAGATTTTTAAGCATAAATTTATGTTGGATTTTGTTAAAGATCTTTTTTGTGTCTATTGAAATGTCTTTGTCTTATAAATCTTTGTCTATAAGCCCGTTTATATGATTTATTACATTTATTGACACATATATTGAACTATTCCTGCATCTTTGAAATAAAGCAGACTTGATCATGACGGGTGGTCCTTTTGATGTGTTTTATGTGGTCTTTAAATGTATTGCTGCGAATTTGTATATATATGTTCATTAAGGATAAGGTTCTTAAGTTTTCTCTTTTTTTCATTGTGTCTTTATTTAATTTTTCTGTTAGAGTAATACTGGCTTCATAGATGGATTTTGGAATTTCTCATTCTGTTTCTATATTTTTAACAAGTAGTATTGCTTGTAGTTTTTTGACTATCTGGTATAATTCTTCTGTGAATATACCAGGGCCTGGTTTCTTTTTTTTATTAGTTGAAAGCATGTGCCTTGAGGAGGAGAATGAAGACAAAACAAATAAATAAAACATGGAGCCTTTCCCATTTAGAGTAGCCATTGTGGTGAGACAGACACCACTTGGTAAAGTAGCAGACACATTGTGAAGAGGGGAGGAGAGCTTCAGAGGAAAGATAAAGACATACAAGATGTTGTGGCAACCCAAAGGATTAGGGAAAATATGGTTACAAAAAAAAAGATATGAACAAGCTGGAGAGATGTCTCAGCCCTTAAGAACAGTAGTTGCTCTTGCAGAGGACCTGGGTTCGATTTCTATCATCCACATGGCACCTCACAACTGTAACTCCAGTTCCATTGGATCCAATGAACTTTTCTTGCCTCCACAGGTGCTGCATGACTGGGGAACACTTAAATACATGCAGGTTATATACTTATAAACATAAAATAGAAACAACAAATAAAATACAAATAATAGAATATTTTTTAAAGACTTGAAAAAGAAATGGGGCATTTATGCTTTTCTGAAGACTTCAGAAAAGTTGTCAAGACACAGACAGCCACATATCTGAAACCGCAGTCCACAAGAACTGCACTAAGATGAGGGAATTCTGGGCCGAGAAAGTTCATCATCTCAGCAATGCACCAGACATCCCTCTTATTTATTTATCATACCTTATGATGAACCTGCCACCTTAGTGGTGGTCCTGTGATTAGGTGATCTGGCCATTCATAGAAGGTGGATCTTTATCCCGGTTAGAGATTGTTATTCTCTGAAAGTCTTCTCTTGGGGGCATTTTGTAACAAATTCATGCAGGTGTGTTCTCTGCTCTGTCTTATTTTTTGTGAATGTATTTAGTGTTCAGAAGCTGTTCTAAATCATCTGACTGTAGGAATAAGATCAATAGAGTATCCTTTGCATTGTTATCTTGTTCTAGCTCCCCAATATTTAGAAGACACTTTTATTGACAAGAAGTATTCTGCTTACCATAAGCACTCACAATATACCTATGTGTTTTCTTGTGTTGAAGTCCTATTTGGTTTTCACAAGGATTATTAAATTGAAATACAATTCCTTTTACATATTCACATTAAACAATCCCTTATTTACTTCACCATAAAATTATATATTATTAAATAAAAATTTAGTGCTGTTTTCACTTCCTTATAATACTGGCTCAGATCTTAAAAGCTTCTCTGCTATCAGACTTAAGCCATGTCAGGTTTGTCATATATGAAGAAATTGTGTTAAGAGGAAGTTGTATCACTTTGAAGATATTTAAAATTAATATTTAATATGCTGGATATCTTATTTTAAAACATCCTTTTCACATGCAAACATGTATAATTTTAACTTTTTCAGGTTAATTCCTTTATTTAAAATATGATCTTTAATTTTCAAGTTAAATATATTCAGTATACTTTTTCAACTTATTGCCAAATTTTTTGTAACATTTATATTTTTAAAATATAATAAATTACTTATTTTTTCATCTTTTTAACAATTCATGGAATTGTTACACTTTTAAGATTTTTGACAATTTTACATTTTTAAAATTTTTTCATGCAATTTCCTGTTTACATTATCCAGGTTAGGTCATTATTTAAAAGAATGAATAACTTTATGCACCTTCTTTTTTACATCAATTTTAGGACTGTTGATATTCTAATTTATAGTTGCACAACTGTATCTGTTTTTTCCAATCTGAAATTTTTTTGTCTTTTTTTGAGATTTGATTTTTAAAATATTTTATTTAAAATTTTATTTTATGTGTATGAGTGTATTGACTGTATGAATGTAAGGGAACCGGTGTAGTGCAGTAGTGCAGTGCCTGTGGAGGTCAGAAGAGGGCATTGGGTCCCCTGGAACTGGAGTAAGAGATGGTTATTAGCCGCCATGTAGGTGCTTGAAATAAAACCTGTGTCCTCTGCAGACAGTGATCTTAACCACTGACCTACCTCCCCAGTCCTTCCAGTCTGTAATTTGTATCTTTTATTATCCTCATTGTGAAAATTTTAATGTGTCCTTGTGCACATTTCTCAAATTCATGATGTTCACTTGTGTCTAAGAATACTTTCAACACTAATTCATAATAACCTGTATACACAGAGAAACACATAACCACAAACACACACATAGAAACACACATGCTCATGGGTGCATATGCATACACATGCATGCACATAACGTGATCATTATTTATAAGTCTAGGATGTGCACAGATGATGTGTATCAATGACTGTGGTTAGTACTGGTATCAAAGAAGGAACCATGAAAATATTAGTGAAGAGGGTCTTCCAAAGGAAAGCAAATATCTTGTGGAAAGAATAATTGATGATAATAAATGTCATGTGTGCTTTTTAGGTATTATTCCAAATGAATGATCAGTTCAGGGAAATTATCTTTTGATTGTATTTACTTTTGTGAGTAGATATCTCTTTTGGAATTATAGAATGAAAAAATTCCTCTTCAGGAAAAAATAAGGTGCATGTTATAATAAATCTAAAACTATGAACAAAAAAGAGTAAAGATGAAAATCCTTCCAATTTTTATAAATTTTGGTTTTAATATTAATTTGGTTATAAAACTATTAACTACTGTACATTGCGTCTCACACAGCTATGTATCAGTTGATATGTTGTAGGCATGCTTTCTTTCAGTCCCCTGATGTAATGGAAATGGCATTTTGAATTTTTATCCAAGCATAAATTTCATGTTTATGCATAGTATCATATATTATTGTTTATAAATATTTGGATTACCAGCTAAAATTTTGCTTAAACATTGATTTACTTTATCTGTTTTTTTTCTGTTGTTGTTGTTTGTTCCATTGATTTTTTGTTTTAAGGTCTGTGATATGTTCCTTGAAATGTTCAAAGATATAGTTTCCTTTTAGATCCAGAAGTATTCCTAGATATTGGTAACTCTCTTTTGCCTAAATATTTAGTAGAATTCAACACTCTATCCAGATTACTATGGTTTGGGGGTGGAAAGATAGATTTATTTCCTAATACCATTTTAAGATCTTATTCATAACAATTTTTGCCAATATTTCTTAGTGACTGTTTGAAGGAAAACAGTAATTTCTAACTACTTGTGTTCATAAGTTTAGGTCACAAATTGTTTCGAGAACCATTCTTTAGTACTTATATTATTCTTATTCAACATTTCACTGGTTTCTCAGTCACTGTTGTTTAAAACATAAAATTTTACTGACTAAAGTTCTTTAATTGACAGGTTACAAAACCTGACATTAATTTTAGTAGTTGGATATTAACACTATACACAGACTTAAAATAACATATAGGTGTTAATTTTAAGTAAGAATTCTGTATTTAGAGATTTTAAAAAGAGTGAGCATTTATTGAACAAAACAGCAACAAAGCCATTCGATAGTAAAAACAGATACATACAGAGCTGTGGAGTAGTGAAAAAGTAACATGTGTAATGCAAATACCACATAATAATAATTCCACTTCAGTATCTACAATTGTTTCTCACAAGAATGCAGTATACAACTGGTATTCATTTTTATGATATTTATATCCTAAGCCTATTTTGTGTAATAAAAATTAATTATTATACTATAAATCCTCAATTCTAGATCACAAAATCTTTCAATGTTTGTTCAATAAGATCTTCCTGGCAGTTAGAAATTTAAATGCTACCAGTAGTACCAATCTTTAGGTATGGAATGAGCAATCTCTGCTCTCTACGCATTCTTAAAGAAATATTTTGTTTATTGTTTTTTAATTTTATGTGTATGAGTGTATTGCCTGAATGTTGGTAAGTGCACCCGTGTCGTGAAATGGCTGTGAAGGATAGAAGAGGCTGTCAGAAACCCTGGAACTGGAGTTAAGGGACAGTTGTTAGCTGTCACGTGGGTGCTGGGGTTCGAATTCGGGTCTTCTGCAAGAACAACCGCTGTTATTAACCACTGAGCGATCTCTCCAACGCCACTCTGTGCATTCTTAACAGAGTCACATTCTTCCCTGATTTGTAGGATTCAGATTGTGTGTAACCTTTAAGAAAGTACATTACAAATATTTACCCATGATCTTTGTAGGGCAAATTTTACATCTTTGTTTCTCAAGCTATAGATCAAGGGATTCAACATGGGGATAATCAGGGTGTAAAAGATAGAAGACACCTTATCAGTGTTGGTGGAATGGCTCGACTTGGGCTGCAGGTCCATAAATATCAAAGTCCTGTGGAAGACTGTGACCACTGTGAGGTGGGACCCACAGGTGGAGATAGCCTTGCGTCTGCCCTCAGCAGAGTTCATCCTGAGAATGGCTATGAGGATGAGGAGATAGGAAACCAAAACAACCAGAAAAGACACAATCAAATCAAAAGCTGCAAAGATCATAACAATAAATGAGATTTTCTGCGTATTTGAGCAGAGTAGTGATATCAACGGGATGCAGTCACAGTAGAAATGATTGATCACGTTGTGGCCACAGAAGGATGAAGTGAAAATGCTGACTGTGACCAGGAGGGACACGAATGTGCAGTAGAGATAGGGCATTGCCACTAGTGCCCGACATAACCCTGGTGACATGATGACTGTGTAAAGCAAAGGGTTACAGATGGCCACATAGCGGTCATAGGACATCGCAGACAGGATAAAAAGTTCACTCCCAATGAATACAAGAAAAAAAGCTAGCTGTGTAGCACAAGAGGTATAAGAGATTGTATTTTTATCCACAACAAAATTTACCAGCATTTTTGGTCCAACAGCTGTGGCATAACCAAGATCTGTAATAGCAAGATGTCTGAGAAAGAAGTACATGGGGGTTTGCAGCCTGGGGTCCACAGTGGTGAGGATGATGATTCCTAAGTTGCCCACCATTGAGGTCATGTATATGACAAGGAACAGCCCAAATAATGGGGCCTGCAGCTCAGGACGGTCAGTGATGCCCATCAAAATGAATTCGTTCATCACTGTGAGATTGTATTTCTTCATTCCCCTGTATCAGAAAACCTATAATTGTTAGACTTCATTACAGTGAATAAATTTCAAATGTTACCATATGCAGAACATTTATTATTCAATGCCGTTTTAAATAGGAGAAATCAAACTTTTCAACATTGATATTTGAAAATACTTGCACACTTATTTAAATGATATCCATAGAGATGCATAATTGTACACAACACTGCTCTCAACAAGTAATTTTACTCAATAATATTTTAGATGCAGATTGATGTTTTCTTTGGCACATTGTGAGGAAGCCTGCCACTGACATGTTATTTCTAGAAATAACTTTAAATATCAATACTACTGAGATTGAGAATCTAAGATTTATAAATATAATAGATGCATGAGATATATGATAGATAGAATCTAGATATATACAAAGATGATTGAAAGATAAAAATAAGTACGTAACTTGTCTATATGTATAGATAGATTTATAGAACAAAAAGGAAACCTGCTTTAACATTAAAATTTGATATCAGCTTTGCGAATTTTTGTTATAGTGTTCAAATATTCTTATTGCTTTTATAAAACTACAGTTGTATAGTGTATTAATAATTTATTATATAGTATGGTGTGATAAATGTTTAAATAAGTATTTAGAATTTCTATCAATTACTTTTTATGCTGCTTAGAATTCCATAAATTAAAATATGTTCAATAATTGGGAAAGGATAGGGGAATAGCAGGTGGTAGGGAGGGACCATCAAAGGTAATATGGAGTTGAGAATGATCAAATTTATTACTGACATATTTTAAATTCAAAATTAACTCCATTATTTTCCTCAATTAATATATGATAATATAGATTTCAATGTCAAATGGTCAAGTGTGGTGGTGTATGCCATGACTGTGGCACTGAGGACCTAGAAGAAAGAAGATGAAGAGTTCAAAACCTTCCTTGTTTACATAATGAATCTAAAGCCAGTCTTGGCTAAGAGAATCCCTGCCTTAAAAATTATAGTATTACAAAAGAAAATAATAGTCCTACATGACCTTTAACTTACAGGTAGTCCTCCTGAAAGCGTTGACAAGTTTAAAACTATGTGAATGACATGATACTTTAAAAAAATCTACAGCAGATCACCCAGTAAATTGTCATTTTGTGAAGAAATAATTAGGAAACGTGTTATATAGATTTATCCAATAGCACACATTGATTCACTTTACACAGGGTTACTTTGGGATATATAACTTATTTAAAACTCTATACTCTGATATTAAACAAATATTTCTTTGTTCTTGGGAGGGATGAAGGATCACAAAATCATTCAATGGTCCATGGAATTTGGAAATAATTCCAAGATTATGTATTTATGTATATTGTTTTATCTTAACTTTGAAGTGATAATAGTAACAGCTAAAGATAGTAATGTGTCCATTCTACATAAGAATTTTCATAACAATTTAACATGTTATTTTCATATTAATTAATATAAATATTATTCATGGTATATGTGTATTTTCATCTTAATGGAAATATTTGAGCTTATGTAGCAAATTAGATACACTTTGCTAAGAAAATCCAGGGGATTAAGAGGAAATTTTAGCAAATTCAGAAAAGAGAGACCATTGGCTTTGTTGTCATGCAATTTTGACTAAAAAATAGTCTTTAGCAAAAAGAATAATATATTTAAAAGATAAAACAGTGGTTTAAAAAAAAACAGTGATCTAGTAATACATTTAAAAATTTTTATTGCATGCAACATTTACAATGATTTTCATTATTGTAGAGATAAAATATACTATATATAACATATTTATGAATGCTTAGACACATTATGGTATCTTTTGTGTAATATAGAATAAAAGAAAAATTTTACTTCACACTGAAAATTGTAAGGACACCCATCTGTGCAAATATAATCATAAAATTTTAGAAAATTATGCTTAGAACTGATCATAAACCAATTTACTTCACAGTTGAGTGTGGTGATATAGGCCTTTAATCCCAGAACTCAGGGCACAGAGGCTAGCCTGGTTTATGGAGTGATTTCCAGGCCAGCTGGGGTTATAGGGAGACTCTACCTCAAAAATAAATAAGTAAATAAATAAATAAATAAATATGCATCCATAAAATATTGTTCATATGGCTGTTACTACCTTATATCCTGCTCTTTCTCAAAATAAACATCTTATTTTTATTAAATATAAGAAAGTATAGGAGATTATACTATTAGGGAAATATCTTCAACAAATAAAAGAGTTATAGTTTACACTTCTTGTTATTGCTGCTGCCTAGACTTGTAATCATGAAATGCTAGAAAAGAAGGTGCACATAAGAAATATCAACAGTCATAAGATTAAGGGAGAGAAAATTGTTTTCTCTCACCAGTTTTGAAGTTCAATAGAGACTCAAATGCTCTTTCCACAGCTGGTCATTTACTCATATGAACTCACAGCAATGGTGACAGCATGAACAGGTGCTACGGAATCTCAAACCAGACAAAATCATAGCATAGTCATGGGGTAGTGAGTAAGAAATCCCAAACCAACCTTAGGAACTTCCAGGAATTGATGACTGCTGGGAGGGTAAAGGAGAGAGAGAGGGAGACAGAGAGAGAGAGGGAGAGAGAGAGAGTCTGATACACATACATAATTGTTTTTGGACAGTGGATGGAGGTGTGAATAAGGGAGGGAATCTAAATACCATCAAAATACAGTGTATGAACATTTCAAAAACATATTTTTTAAAAAATTAGTTCATATCAAAAAATGAAGAACATTTCGCTACTACCACAGAAGTGGATAGATTAAAATCTCTTGATGTTAAAAACACACTGTAGTATCTGAAAGAGATCAGGAAGGAAGCTCACTCAAACCTTATTTCCATAATAACTGAGAATTTAACAAATATCCTGCAACCTCTAGATTCCCCAGTGCTTTAAAAGAGGTTGAAATGAAATAATGAATTATTTGGTATACTTTCTGTCTCTAAAACAACAACATAATCCTAAATTTATGCCTATTAATTAGTGCTTCAACATTCTTACTTTTGTCAGTTGTTGGCTATACAGTTATGTATCTAAAAAAGAAATGATGAACTAGGCTGTGAGAAGTCCTGGCTTTAAAAACTGCTGCTATTGGTCATGGTGGAGCACATTTTTAATCCCAACACTAAGGAGAAAGAAGTAGGGAAACTTCTGTAAGTTTGAGGCCACACTGGTCTACATAGTTCCAGGTGAGTAAGGGTTTTACAGTAGAACTCTCAAAAGAAGGAGGAGGAGGAGGAAGAAGAGGAGCAGGAGGAGGAGGAGGAGGAGGAAGAGGAGCAGGAGGAGAAGGAGATGGAGAAGAAATAAATGTCACATTTAAAAAGAAATAATCCAATCAAATACTTACACGTAGTATGCTTGAAGATTTTCCAAACAAAATCACCAAGTGTAATTTTTCAAGATGGCTTATGAACATTTATTTTATGTACTTAGTACAAAATACCCAAAAATAAGTATGCAGGAAAATAAAGATAGATCTTATTTCTTTTACCAGGACCACTGAGGAGTAGAAATCACAAAAACTGAGTCAGAAATAGGCACCTCTGTTAGACAACAAGGACACAGCAACAGGACAGAGAATCTCAGTGAACCTCTTTGATAGTTGTTATGAAACTGCTCTTGATTCTATTTGATCCATAGCATAGCATTCTTGGGACAATGTATACTTTTCTTTATATTTAGAGACTCTCCCTAAGGAGTTGCTGAGTAATTTCTTGATTATCCTTAAAGTATCTGAATGCTTAATGAAAGGCCTGGATTTACTCCATTCATTGTTAGAGACAATTTGCATTTCTCTCTCTCTCTCTGTCTCTCTCTCTCTCTCTCTCTCTCTCTCTCTCTCAGCTAATTTCTGAGTTTTACCCTGAAAGACTGAATGTTAACATAAGGATTTTGAATGGAGTATTACTCAAGCTAAAAGTTGTCTTGCCATGTGCAACATAGCTGAGCTTTGGGACCTGGTAACATCCAGTGAGATTAAACCAGTCACAAGATGAATATTCCATGGTATCACTTACACAGGAGAGCAAGTGCAAGTGAAATTTCAAGACTCAGAGTAGAAATTTAGCTATTAATCACAGAGGATTTGGAAAATCCCCAAATACAGAGACATAGAGTCTCAGTTACAAAATGAACTAAGTACAAAACCTGCTAACAAACAAATATGCAAAGTTAAGAGCACTATACTGTGCATCTGAAATATTAAAAGTATAGATTTGATGTTTAACACAATGAAACTATTATAAAGGACAAAATGAAGCCCCAAAATATGTTAGAGTATATTAGCATGATTTATGAGAAAATTAGAGCATCAGTTTCTAATTCCATGTACCAGAAAGACCTCTTTTCTATCCCAAGGCACTTGCTGGCAGGGTCAGTGTGAGTGGACCCATGTTGTAATATCCAGACAATGTTGACCTCTCTCACCTACACTGGGGATAGGGCAAGCTACCATTACTTTCTGAGGGAACCTACAACCTGAGGGTCAACTCAGCAATTATTCCTTCTAGTGCTAATGCTAATAGCTGTAGTTTCAAGATCAAAGTATTTAATTAGGTCCCTGTTCCTGCAGCCAAACCATAAAATCCTTTGTGTTAAGTAAGGTGGCAAAATGGAAGCACTGTGGAATAAACCATTCCTCTCTATCCGTCACAGCACCACCTGACTGATGGGTTTCCTTCCTGGCCTGCAGCCAACAGACTTTAGCAGCACTGAAAAGTGGGTCAACACTGCTTGAAGTTTGGTGAAGTGCTGTGGGGGAACAAGAGCTGCTAGCCATTCAGCCACTGGACCTTAAGCTTTCTGAGCAGTGTACTTGGTCCCCTGTGTGCTTCTCATGACCTGCCTCCCCTGTTACATTAGAAAGTTCAATTCCTCTGTTAGCTTTTAGTAAATTTCAAATAATGTCTAATGTCTCAAAAACTACTTCTGAGGTAGGTTATAGATCTATATGACTATCCCAAATCAGTCATGCTTTGAGAGAATTGTACCAGTTGAAATCCAGGACAGTAAGGTCACCTTGACTCTGAATCATTTTCTTGAATATTCATGAAAAGAAAATACATACAAATATAAAATGGAGTAGCAGGAGCCAACGGAATTGAGGAATGGAAGAAGCGACATAATGGGTATATAGTAATGTCAACATTTTGCAATATTTATAGTAAATAGTATTAAATTGGTCAATTATTTTGAAGAGGATGTCTAGAGTCCCTACAAATTAAGAAATATTCATAAGGATAACAGACTAAATGGGAAAATCCCTATTGTTTCAATTTCTGTACCTCTAAGAGCATCACAAAGTGGTAGGGGTTCAGAAAAATGAAATAAATAAATAAA